>NC_090291.1:46447500-46747500 GCF_037392515.1 Haliotis asinina | reverse complement strand
ATGACAGATGTGTATTGTATCAAACATCATCAGGGTTTTGTTGTGTTTTAACCCTAATTTTACCTTTGTTAAGTCAATCATTGAATAGTCTGATCTAGACTTGAATGTTTTCAGAGTGTAATCGTGGAATCATGGAATATAGCGGAATAATCAAACAGAAAACAAACCCGTTTACACCTTTTGTTTTTGTTTTCAGGTGAAACCAAAGTTTGAGGAGCTTGTAGTTCTACCTGAAGAGCAGCTAGGTTGGTGAAATTTGGATTGTCTTGTTACTGGGATACATGCGTTCCACTTAAGGACCGTTCATAATTTATGGCTAGGGGGTGTGATGATGATTTTTATGGAGTTGCATGTACAGTGTGAATGACAACCCCCACCCCCAACCAGCGCTTGTTATGTACAAAATCAGTGAATCACCCTCCAGAACGTGTATAGAATTGATGACCCCACTACCCCCACCGAACAAAATGGGTGACCCCCCCTTTAAATCATCACCACCACCCACCCCCAAACACTAGCCACAGATTAGGAACGGTTCCTTAAGCAGCCCCTCCCTCCTTCACTAACATGTGACACTGTGACACAACTGTAAAACTGTTATAACAGCACAAGATATTCACTATGGAAGCTCATTAATGTTGCACACAAAATTAACCCCAGCTTCAAAATCAACTCATGTTGTAAGGCGACTAAGCTTGTCGTAAGAGGCGACTAACGGGATCAGGTGGTCAGGCTAGCTGACTTGGGTGACGCATGTCATCGGTTCCCAATTGTGCAGATCGATGCTCATGTTGTTGATCACTGGATTGTCTGGTCCAGACTCTATTATTTACAGACTGTCGCCATATAGCTGGAATATTGCTGAGTGCGGCGTAAAACTAAACTCACTCACTCCCTCAACTCACGTTGACCTGTGATATTGTGCCAGGTGGGGAAGCCTAGTGCTTAGAGTGTTCGCTTGTCATGCCAAAGAATCAGGCTCAATGCCCAACATGGGTACAATGTATGAAGCCCCTTTTCTTGTGTAACTCAAGCAACCCAGGAAGCCAGCATATCAATAAAAGCAACGTAACACCTTTCTCATTTCTTCCCTCAGATCACCAAGTTAACCTGGGACACACGGCCATCACCACCTGTGTTGTACCTGTGTATGCAGTTGGAGTCCTCACCTCCTTCAGCTCGGTGAGTTCAGCCTCTTTCAGCACTTGTGTCTGCTGAAATGATTGTACGATCCAGGACTGATACTTTACCTCATTTAAGTGGAACTGCTGAAACCTGAAATTTAGAGTTCTGAAAAGATCAGGTCAGTTGAGGTGTAGCCTAGTGGTTAAAGTGTTCACTCCTCAAGCTGTGGACCCACATTCTGTTCCCCACAGGGGTACATTGTAGAAAGCACATTCTGGTGTCAGCTGACATGATATTTCCAGAATGTTGCTAAAAGTGGCGTGAAACTAAACTCACTGACACACTCACTCGTGTCAACTGACAAGTCTTGACCAGTAAACCATGTCGTTGATTTGACCAGTTGTATAAGTTGATTCTGGGTATGTGATAACACTGTGTGATAACAATTGATGAGGTGATGGCCATGTGTTAACACTATTCCAGGAGCTGGACAGGAAACAGCTGGAGCAGTTCCTCACTCAGGTGTTATGTACACTGGCATTTTGCCAAGCTCCCCTTGACAGTTTAAAGGCAACATTTCTGGAACTAAGGTAACTTTTCTGCAAATCACTTTTGTAAAACAAATCTAAGAATTTTTGCAGGTAAAATTACTTAGCTAAATATAAAATCTAGCAATGGCTATGAAAACATTTGACTCTCTGTCCAATAAAAATTTTTTGACAAAATGTTAATATGTGGTCCCTGTGAATATTAAGAAGGGGAATTACATTGTGGCGACATTACTAAGGCAATATCTGCGGGAAAAAAACCAGTAAGCTGCAAGATGCTAGATTCAAATCGTTTGATTCACACAGGCTATCTGAAGTGTACAAATCAATACTCTACTTCAGACACTTCAAACTTAACATTGAGGTGTTCGGTAAGATAAATACGTTGTTCACTGGTCCCTGAGGGACCATGGGTTGAGGTACCCTTGATGTTTGTTTGTGTTCCCCTCGCCCTTCAGGTGACCAGTGAACAATGTATAATGTTATATAAAACGTCTGTGATTCTTTTGAAATTTCTCACATAGGTGAAAATCTAAGGATGACAGCTTCATTATTATGAGGAACATATCGTTTCAGAGTATATTGACACCTCATTATAAGTCTTCAAGACTGGGGCTGTGGGGTAGCTTTGTGGTTCAAGCATTTGCTCGTCACGCCAAAGACCCAGGTACAATTCTACACATGGGTACAATGTGTGAAATCCATATCTGGTGTCCCCCACTGTGATATTGCTTGAATATTGCTAAAGGCAGCCTAAAGACAAACTCACTCACTCTTCAACATTGTGTTCCTCGTAATAAAGACATTTACATATGCCACTTTTTACCTTTTAGGCATATCACTTGCAAATGCTGTTCAAAACTTTTAATATCCCACATTGCCACATGGTGCTGTAGTTTGTCAGAGATTACTGACTAGCTTCATTCTGTATGATAATTTTCTTGTTATTGTTTAGTTTTGTACAGTGTTGCAGATATTTACATGTTGAAATTCAAGAGCTGTTAACCCATGAAGATACAGGCTAGACCTGATTTTCAGTAACCATGCTTGTTGTAACACAATCAGGGGTTCAGGTTTGCTGATTTGGTTGACACATGTCATTGTATCCCTATTGTGTGTGATGGTTATGCTGTTGATCACTAGATTATTTACACACCGTTGCCATATAGCTGGGATATTGCTGAGGGTTGCATACAACTAAACTAGCTCGCTCACTGACTCACTCACTTGCTTTTAAAATTCTCTTTTAGTTCATGTGACGACAACCACGAATTGTTGCTGACAGTACTGTGGTGTGGGGTTGTACACACGTCTGCTCCTGTCAGAGCAACGTCAGCCATCTTGTTTGAGGTAAGTATTCTTGTTTAAGCAGTTTGCTTCTTTACAACAAGAAAAACAACAACCACAGGCCATCACTATAGTTACTGCTGTCTCTGCATGATTTTTAGTCCTGTGTACAGGAATATGTGATTCCACTGATTGTTTAATACAGAGATGCTAACCACTCCAAATTTCAAATGCAACATCCTCTGTCTGATTTGTCTGATGTTTATAAGATAAAAATATGTTTATAAATTTAGAATGTTTGAAATCATTTTAGCATTTAGCATTTTTTTTCCTATCCTGACTCATGCTTAATTGCTTATCTCCTCTTCCTGGCGAAGGTAGTGGAACACCTGAAATCCCTTGAAGTTCCCTTTGCTTATTTCCAGGCTGAATCTAATATTGTTCATAAGGGAGTCTCCCCCATTGCTTTTTGCAAGGCAGGACTCATTTTTCATATCATTCAGAGTTGGCATCTCTGCTGAAATGTTCTACATGTACTAAGAGTTTAACACATATGCTACCTGTCACTAACTTATTTGTTCTCAAACAAGATGAAGGTTTAGAATGAAGATTTTTATGGATATCAACTTCTTTATATGAGAACAGTGTTCTCATATAAAGAAGTTGATATCCATAAAAATCTTCATTCTTATGTATTTCACTATTAAATGCCCTTCAAAGACAAGATGAAGGTTTGGGCTCCACTTGTCTGCCTTCAGTTAAGACAAGTTTCTTTTAAACATTGGTTTCTTCTTGCTTTGCAGTCGATAACAGAAAATTCTTCATGTTCTAAGCTCAACACTCAACCTTTGGACAACAGTTTTTCAAAACCAGAATAGCACACACATCTGTGTTATGACCATATGGTCAGCAAGACATTTTAGCAATGCTATCTGAAGCGGATTATACAAATATACAAATCTGCTGTAGTCTTGTCTCAAGCCATTCAACCTGTAATTCCATTTGGTCAGTGCTCTTTCAACAGCTCACTCTGTCATACTGATGCCTCAAAACTCGAGGCTGATACACATGGAAACAAATGTAGATATGCAGGCAACAGACGGTAGTTTCAAAATCATGTAAGGAGGACAAGAATTGATTATATGTTGGTTTGCAGATTTTCCATGTGCAGCTAAAAAGTATCTGAGTAGTGACATTTGATGAACTGTGTGTTAAATTTTCACTACAAAATTTGTGCATGCAGTTGGTTTGACAACAAGACATACTCATATGATGCTGTACAAATCGGGATGGGTAACTAAGAAATATATGAAAATAATAACAAAAATAATATGGTTCTGTTCTACATTCTCCATATGAAAATGTTGCAATTGTTAATCAGCATGACAGTATTTACTGTTGTGCAAGGATGATTTTCATTAATTCAACAAGATTACATGGAGCTAAAGAAAAGTTACAATGTTTCCTGAAATAATACAGTGTGTTTTTAAGCTTTTATGTGTGTGTTAATCTTGCGGAGTCTATTGTGTTGCAGCATATGTTGTTTTTGGCATTGTCTTCGCATTTTTGTAGTTCTGCTGGTGGACTATTTGTTATTAAACTATGTATTATATAATGTTCACTGTTGTAAAAAATCATAAAAAATCAAGTCAGCAAATGTGCAACAGGAAGTTTAAAGTGTGTGTCTGCTCTACAGTCTATATGACTCAAAAGCAGACCGAGGAATTGTAATCTGACTTGAAAACTAATAAACATCAAATACTTTACGTTCTTAATCAAAACATCAGACCAACTCTGTGAGGTTTTTGCAGAATTTATGTCCTAAAAATGAAAACAAAACAGTTTTACAAACTATCGTCTAAATAAGAATGAAGATTTTTATGGATATCAACTTCTTTATGAGAGAACACAACGTTTCGGAGTTAATGCTTACTCCTTCATCAGGTGATTGAGAAAGGGATACAGAGGTGTATTTATATGTACAGGTAAAACAATAACAAAGTAACAAGTGGAATGAGTTAACGAAAGCTAGTATAAACAAGCACTGATAGGAAGCCGATAGTTAAGATAACAATGATGGAAGCCAATGGTTTCCTGACTGAGGTCTGATGTTCCTTCACCTCAGTCAGGAAACTCGACCAGAAATCGGCCATCTCTGAACACATTCTCAAGAACCCTGAACACTCAATTCGATGGGAGGACACTAGGATACTATCTACCAACAACAACAACTGGCGCCAAAGGAAACTGCAAGAGGCCATCGAGATCCGGAGACAGAAACCAGCCATCAACCGCGACCAAGGAGTGTACCTACCAAGTGCCTGGGACTTATTGATAAATTAATCTCATCTACCTGTGTACATTCTATCTATGTAATTCATGTATAGCCTATCTACCCGAGTACATACTTGTGCTTGTACATCACCAACCCTCATGTAAACATGCTCACCCCCTATCGTGTGTTATGTACATCATCCTATCATGCGTAATGTATCACCATTGGCTTCCATCCTTATCCCCAATCATGTTATGTAAACATATCCAATCAACTGTAATGCATTACCATTGGCTTCC
Organism: Haliotis asinina; assembly: GCF_037392515.1. Taxonomy (NCBI): domain Eukaryota; kingdom Metazoa; phylum Mollusca; class Gastropoda; order Lepetellida; family Haliotidae; genus Haliotis; species Haliotis asinina. Next base: position 46,741,966 of record NC_090291.1, on the reverse strand, counting down.
ATCATTGTTATCTTAACTATCGGCTTCCTATCAGTGCTTGTTTATTCTAGCTTTCGTTAACTCATTCCACTTGTTACTTTGTTATTGTTTTACCTGTACATATAAATACACCTCTGTATCCCTTTCTCAATCACCTGATGAAGGAGTAAGCATTAACTCCGAAACGTTGTGTTCTCTCATAAAGAAGTTGATATCCATAAAAATCTTCATTCTTATGTATTTTCACTTCTAAATGACATTCAAAGACTTGATATCGTCTAAATAATGATACAAGGTTACAAGGGAGGAGTGCAGAGAAAGGGACAGCTGTTGAGTATTTTCTGATGCACTTGACCAGTCTTGTGGTGAACTTGTAAACGTTATCCTTATGTAGTGGATTGCTTTCAATATGCTGTGAACCAGAGACCTTACACCATAGTTTCAGAAACATCAAAGAGCAGGTCATCCAAAATCCAAAACAAAGACATGACCAAACTTTATGGACGATCAACTTCTTTAAAATCACAATAGCATCATTTCAGTATTGCATGCATGAAACATTGTTATTGTGAATATAAAGAAGCTGATCATCCATAAAGTTTTGCTTGAAAACTGTATTAGAAGCTATATCGAAAAATCGCTATTGTGAATGTGAAGAAGTTGGTCATCCATAAAGTTTTGTCATCTCTACACCACCAGCTTCTAGAATGCACTCAAACAAATCAAACCAAAGACTACATCAGTCAGTGAAGGCCTGTCTGGACTCATATGTCCAGATGTATAGAGTGATATTGTTACAGTTTCGGCCCCTGGGTGTTAATATGTGTTATTCTTGCTGATTCAGCTCCTGGGTGTATAACGTGTGTTATCGTTGCTGTTTCAACTCTTGTGTGTTAAATGTTTGGTATTCTTGCTGTTTCAGCTTCTGAGTGTATAATGTGTGTTATAATTGCTGTTTAGGCTCCTGGGTGTTAAATATGTGTTATTCTTGCTGATTCAGCTTATGGGTGTGTCATGTGTGTTATCGTTGCTGATTCAGCTCCTGAGTGTATAATGTGTGTTGTTTTTGCTGCTTCAGCTTGTGGGTGTATAATGTGTGTAGTTGCTGTTTCAGCTCCTGGGTGTATAATGTGTGTTATTGTTTCTGATATAGCTCCTGGATGTATAATGAGTGTTATTCTTGCTGTTTCAGCTCCTGATTCAGAACCTTAATGATACATTCATCTCCACTCGGGTTGTGCCAGCTCTAGTCACTCTCGCCAATGATCCAGAAATGTAAGACTTGATCATCATTGAATTTGAGGTGGTCTCAGGGTAGGAGATGATGTGCTTTCTTGTCAGTGTCTGTGACATGAATGATACCAGACTGTGAAACTGTGACAGTATGTTAAAGATTAATATTACAGTCATCCCTCATAAAAACGCTCTTTGTGATACCGCAGATTCAGTTAAACCACAGGGCAATTCATGGCTCCCTCCAAGAAAGTTTAACTGCGATCATACCCCTTCACAAAATCGAAAATAGCCCATCAACAAATTCACTGTTGAGATCTGGTAAATCACGTAAACTAGTGAAATTCAGTGCAGATGGCACCTGCAGATGCAAGACACTGCGCTGTTGCGCAGGTACACACAGTTATCTTACTAGTATGGTGTCAGAAAACACATTTTATTTGATTAAATTCAATCCCATTATTCATTTAAACTGTTGACAGTAACAACAGAGACAGCGTGAGAGAAATGGCATTACCTTATTCCATACGTGTACAACTTCTGCTTACCACGTTCATAAGGGTCTGTTTTTCGTGCCTAGCGCGATAGCACAATTTCACATTATTCTAAGCAATCATGAACAGCTTACAGCCTTGTAATCCATGGACTCCGAGACCCGTGTTATTGACTCATTGAAGTCATATTTGACAATTATGTGGCCAACATTTTGTTTCTACAATCAAAGTTCAAGTACTGTGGGAAGTCAGCAGGGACCTGTAGGAGACAGACCCATGAAGGTCCCGGGGTAGAATAGGCCTTCAGCAACCCATGCTTGCCATAAAAGTCGACTACGCTTGTTGTAAGAAGCGACAAACAGGATCGGGTGGTCAGGCTCGCTAAATTGGTTGACACTTGTCATCAGTTCCCAATTGCGCAGATCGATGCTCATGTTGTTGGTCACGAGATTGTCTGATGCAGACTCGATTATTTACAGACCGCCGCCATATAGCTGGAATATTGCTGAGTGCGGTGTAAAACTAAACTCACTCACTGTAGGAGACAGTCCTGTGTAAAATGTATCCAGACAGGTAACGGCCTTTGTTCATTGTTATGTTAAATATGTTTGTTTGTTTGTTTGTTTTAGTAGGAATGTCATTCAACTATTAATGAACTTTAAAGATATGATTCATATTGTCAATTTAGTTTGTTGCCAGAACCAGAGCTGTACCTTGCTCATCGTCACTATAGACATGTTTGCAATGACTTAATGATTTATTACTTAAGCATGGAAGATGAGGAGAAAACCCAAAAATTATGTCCAGTCTGTTACATTATTGAAGACAAATTCCATTTATGTTTATTTGTCCTGTGTATGAAAATCTAAAAAAACACAAGTATCTGCCACAAGTATCTTTATCTCAATCTCTACTAATGTCTTCCTTACTTTCCTGCAAAGAACCAGCAAAACAACACTATATTTACAATGCATTATTGTTAAGAAAAGAAACGATTAGTTACTGAGTGGATCATATATGCCATTGTTAAAATGTATCCCTTTTTGTATATAACTGCCTATGGCCTTTCATACAATAAACAATTGAATTGTGGAAAACATGCATTATATACTAATATGATGGCAATATATGATATATCTGTTACAATAACTGCTTAATGTATAAATTACTCTCAGAATGGAATAGAAATTCTTCAATGTAATATTATCAGATCATTTTTAACTGAATCACCGGTACATTGGACCAAAACATCTGTGCACGGCAGATCGTTATTTCTGGGTTAATCGATTAACAGGTAGAATAACAGGAACAACAATTAAATTATCATGTCTAGTGATTTTTGATTGCAAGTTTCCAGGACATGTATATTTTCATTTTCAAAGTTTGTTTCTTTTCACTTTCCAAAATACAATATAGTTTTGATTAGGTACAATACATGAAACTGCTGTTTTGTTATGTCCTTTGAAAATATTATTTTACATGGGCTTTTGTTCCATGTAATAGGTACTATATCGTGGAGGTCTAATATCGCAGGTGCTCATCTGTTGACCCCAAGACCTGTGTGATGGCGATGGATGACTTTATTACCCACCAAAACTTACGCACATAAAACATGTTAGACTTGTATGTCTATACTCCTGATGGGTAGTAGTTGTACAAATTGTACACACAAATTGTACACACAAATTGTACACACAAATTGTACACTCACTGTTTGTTTCATGCTGATGTATCATTTACATTGCTTGAGTGGGTTAAACATGTTGGCATTTATTATGTAAATGTGTGAATGTCTGTCAAGATCAACCAGATACATTGAATGCATGGATCTTTGAGCCACAGTGTGACAAAACTCAGGTCTGGCTTTGGTAGAGAAGGGGATTATAGCTGACTAGCTGTGCAATAAAATGTGTTGCTGGCTTAATCTGAGCTCAGTAAAAGTGGCTCCTGAACAGGAGGGAGTGGGGTATGACAGTTTGAACAATTTGTCCGTTTTGTGACAACATATCTGGCTCAGTTGAGAGGAAAGCCTTATGTGATGCAGACTTTGGAGCCTTGCCACTTACGTAAATAAAGAAGTATGGATGTGGCACTACCTGCTGTATAAGTGGAATCATTCAAACATGACAGAAGATCTCCAGTATTCTGTACCACAGATGTCCAGTGCCATTACACAGCACTGTAAATCTGTGTCATAGAATGCGAGTTAGGATCACCTTAACACTAAGATTACTTCATACTGCAGCACCTGATGAAATAAGAATAGTTTTAAAGAAAGCAGTACCTGATGATAGTAAGGGAGACAACTGTTATAGCTATTGAGTTAGGATCACCTTAACATTAAGAATACTTCATACTGCAGCACTTGATAAAATAAGAATATTATAATTATTATGGAGGGGTTTTTTTTATATCTAGTTGTCATATAGGCACTGTAATAAGTCCCTATGGGCAGACTCTAGAACTTGGTTGATTACCCCAACTGCTTGGGATATTGCTGATGATGTTAATCACTGGTTTGTCTGGACTTGATTGTTTCTTTGCAAGCATCTGGCTGGAATATTGCTGAAGTGATGTAACATTAAACAGTATTGTAAACCAAAAGTCACTGTGTTCTGTAATCTGATTTTTTTAAAAACATGATCAAATGGTATGAGATTCCCTAGACTATTCACTGCGTATTGACCTCGCAAAGAATACACAATAACACCCGGAATTGGCCAACACATGACGTTTATCTCCTAAATCAAACCATGCTTTATTCTGTAGATTCCTTGTGTCTTGGTAGATCCAAAGATATAAATGATGGTATATGTAATTAGTTTCTAAATCTCATAGGATGCTATACACATTTTGTGTATTATTGTTATAGTTACGGTATTATAGTTGTAGAAAGATGACCTCAAATGGTGGAGATCATAAGATGTAATGGAAGTTGTTTTTCTATGTTCACAGCTCAGTTAGAATATCCACCATTCCTTCCCTTGGCGCCATCATAGAACATGTGTCAATACGAGAGGTAAGATTAGCTCAGACCTGTTATCCTCACAATTGTCAGTTTGGTGTTTGTGGATCAGCTCCCTGTGGGGGTGCAGGTCAGACTGAGAACCTGTGACTAATAGTGCTTGTAAGTGATGACGTGTATTGGGGCTTAATGTCACATTGTAATATAGTTTACACGTCACTACTGCATCAGTATCAGAAGTGCTGTCGTAGGCTAATGTGTGGTATTTGAGAACACAAACATACTTGACTACTAAGCTGCGTCTCGACTTGCAAACTGATAAATTAAGTGAGTGAGTTTGGGCTATCACTTCTTTTAGCACTGTCCTGGTAAGGTCACAGAGCGGCACTGGAAATGGGCTTCACGTATTGTACCCATGTAAGGAATCAAACCCAGTTCTTTAGTGTCATGAGCGAACATTTTAATCACTAGACTACCTGACCACCCCGATAAATGAAAGTCATGTAAGTCAGCTCGGCAACTGAGGTGATAAGGGAAACTTCAGTTACTTATGGAAGGTGACAACGTGAGTGCTTATAAATGGAATCATAAATACAAATGTGACTGAGTGAGTGAGTTTTATGGTGCTTTTGGCAATATTCCAGCAATATCAGCATGGCAAGCAGATACTGTGATCATTAGGCTTCCCCACTGACTTCAAATGCTAATGTTGTTCATGAAGCGTTGTGATCAATTTGGTCACCAATTACTCATGTAGTCATCGGATTTTGAGGAGTTAAAAATCTTAAAACATAACAGTGATTATTTTGGATATGATGCTGTTTTCCACATGATTGTTTCTATTTGAAATTCATTTTAAGAGGCATGATAAGCAGAAAACTTCCTGCTTGTCGTTACATTCATAATCATATTGAAAACACAAACAAAACAAAAAATGACCTCTAAGTATTCACATACATCATGGACAAATTTTCATGCAGGTGTTGGATCGGGTGTACATGCAGCTACAGACATTTTTTGATGACCCTGTGTACCGAGAACAGCATGTCGTCCATGTCGAGTTGATCCGCACAATTGCACATGTCGGACCAAACACGGAGCCGAAGTTCAGGGATGAATGTAAGTACCTGTTTCTTGCATGTGGCATATTGTACCATTCTAAAAAGTTATTCCATTTTGCAAGCATACCACTAGCCAATGCCAATGTGTATGAGAAAAAGTAATATATATCTATACAGATGAAATATTTACGAAGGAATCACATACATTGTCACAGTTTCCTTTGATTTCTCTTCATCATCTATGCCTTCATCATTTACATTTTATCATTTTTGTAAATCCTGTATCCTCAACTTGTTTTGAATGGTATATTTTAATAGTCCTGTTGACAAGCCAGAGTGGGACTCTGTATATTCCAGGGAAAATTACCAATAAAATCAGTTACTAGTTTGTGAATTCTGGTACCAATGCAGTGTTATTTGTATGGCGGTTCTTGACCATGATGGTCTGCTTTATGGACTGGCAATGTTTGTTGATGTGTTTCACTCTGTGTGACATTTTACAAGAAGGGGGAGCTTGTTTTACAGGTTGCAGCTACTGTGAAGGATGATCATATCATCTCACTTGAATAGAATATGCATGTATAGAGATACAGCACAGGGGTGACTTAGGGTAAAACATGCCATGCTGGTGTCAGCCCTGTCCGGACTCCATAATTGACGTCTGCTACCATGAATGATCACTTTAGTGTTTTATAGCAGCTCGGCAGCTGATGTCACTGATGAGAGCAGTCACATGATTTCACATGCACCAACCATGCAATGGGGATATGGGATTTGTCGTGTCGTGTCGATTTGTCATCGTGTTGCTAATTGTAATACTGAAGGGATTCTGGTATAAAAATGGTTGCCTTTCTGGTGATGACATGATGGTTTACGTGGTCCGTACCCCCAAAATGTGGATTTGTTCCTCATGATAATTGGTCATCTGACTGTCTGGTCCTGACAGGAATATTGCTGAGTGCGACATTTTTGCAACATGCACATGGCCACACATATACATTTGCATGCACACATACAGGTAGATACTGAATGGGAAGTGAAGTGTTCATTTTGAACAATCATACAAAATTGTTGCATATTGCGGTAGTGTCTTGGAGTGGAAATTTCTCTTCCCTTTGTCTTACACTGATGTCAACAAAATCATCGTTTTTACAATCAGTATGGTGCACATAGTTTTTGCAGGATGTGAAAATGGAACAGCTCTGACTGTATTTTCAGCACATTTCTTCTTTTTAGTTCTCTGGCTTGTGAAAAACTGGTCTAATTGGAGAACCTTTTTTTCAAGACATCAGCATGAGAACAGTAAATGAAATGAAAGCCAGAAAGAAAGGAAGAAACATTGTTTACATTTTTTTAGATAGTCAACAGAGTGACTTCTCTTGCCTTTCAATTGAGGTTTTCTCCAAAATTCTTTCTTTTTTCACAGACACAGTGATAACAGGATAAAAAAACCCTGCATTTTCTTATAATTTAGTTGCATCAGACAATTGTCAACCAAGTAAAATAAAAAAAGCACTTCATGAGATATTCCTTCTTGACTCATCCGTTGAATACAGCCCAAAAAATCAGGAACATAACACTTTCATGTTCACTGTAAGATCTCCAGATTATTTCCTGATCATGTCATACAATCTGCTCCATCTCACTGTTAATTTCGCTCAAAATGACGAAGTTGCACTAAAAATCATTTCATGCTTATTGAAGTTGAAAATGTGTTGCAGAAAATATTCTGATTAGAAACAGATTTTACTATTAAAGTTTACATAAAATGGCAATTTAATTGTAAAGGTGAAAAGGCAAAATATACCTCACCTGAAAGTCCAGACAATGTAGTTCTGCTTACCAGTCAAAGGCACATTTACTGCTTGTTGTGAAATTGAAAAGAGGCATATCACTGAGAACACACTTGCTGTGTCCCTAAGAATGATTTTACATCTCTGAGGTGATTGCTGTCAAACTGTACCTGTTGCATCCAGTTCACGAAAATATTTTCCTTGGATATTAGTCATATATAACTATAAAACTGATCAGAGTAGATGTTAGTTCAAAACAAGTTCACAATTTTGTGTTTCAATTTCTCACCCTTTTGTGACATTATTGATAGCATTTTTACCTTTATGGATGATGATCTCTCTTGTGTCCTCATTAATGAATGACCCTCCGTCTTTTTCCATCTTTACATGTGACGCTGTCTCTTGTTTCTTTATTTATGGATAACACTGTCATGAGTGTTTCGTCATTTACGTGTGACACAGTGTCTCAGCATTTACATATGTCACCCTCTCCCATTTCATTATTTATGGATGATACTCGCCTGTTACATTATTTAAGGATCTCACTCTCTCCGGTTTCATTATTTATGGATGACACTGTCTGCTGTTTCATTATTTACAGATGACACTGTCCATTTGTTTCATTATTTATGGATGACACTGTCCATTTGTTTCATTATTTATGGATGACACTGTCCATTTGTTTCATTATTTATGGATGACACTGTCTGCTGTTTCATTATTTACAGATGACACTGTCCATTTGTTTCATTATTTATGGATGACACTGCCCACTGTTTCATTATTTATGGATGACACTGCCCACTGTTTCATTATTTATGGATGACACTGTCCATTTGTTTCATTATTTATGGATGACACTGTCCATTTGTTTCATTATTTATGGATGACACTGTCCATTTGTTTCATTATTTATGGATGACACTGTCCATTTGTTTCATTATTTATGGATGACACTGTCCACTGTTTCATTATTTATGGATGACACTGTCCACTGTTTCATTATTTATGGATGATACTCACCTGTTACATTATATATGGATCTCACTCTCTCCGGTTTCATTATTTATGGATGACACTGTTTCCTGTTTCATTATTTATGGATGACACTGTCCCTTGTTTAATTATTTATGGATGACATTGTTGCCTGTTTCATTATTTATGGATGACACTGTCCCTTGTTTAATTATTTATGGATGACACTGTCCCTTGTTTAATTATTTATGGATGACACTGTCCCTTGTTTAATTATTTATGGATGACATTGTTGCCTGTTTCATTATTTATGGATGACACTGTCTCCTGTTTAATTATTTATGGATGACACTGTCCCTTGTTTAATTATTTATGGATGACACTGTCTCCTGTTTAATTATTTATGGATGACATTGTTGCCTGTTTCATTATTTATGGATGACACTTTCCTATTTTCATTATTTATGGATGACACTGTCTCCTGTTTCATTATTTATGGATGACACTGTCCCTTGTTTAATTATTTATGGATGACACTGTCTCCTGTTTAATTATTTATGGATGACACTGTCCCTTGTTTAATTATTTATGGATGACACTGTCTCCTGTTTAATTATTTATGGATGACATTGTTGCCTGTTTCATTATTTATGGATGACACTTTCCTATTTTCATTATTTATGGATGACACTGTCTCCTGTTTCATTATTTATGGATGACACTGTCTCCTGTTTCATTATTTATGGGTCTCACTCTCACCTGCATCATTATTTATGGATGATACTACCAAGAGTATTTCATCACGTACAGACAAAACAACAAATTTTTTTATCAAATTCTGTACATATTTTACTGAAATGGATGTTTGATTGTGTAATGTTGCCATTAACATGCATAGATATTTTTTGTTTTTTGGTTCAGATGTACATTGAGTGTGCAATAACGTATTCAATATGTGCATTTAGATGTCATATGCCAACATACAATGCTGTTTGAAACAATTGTTTACGATCTTTCTGTACTGATCCATCATAGACAAAAAGATGTGTGACTCTTGCATATCTTGGATCCATATCACTATGCTCTCAGCGCTGCAACTGATGCCATGTTAAAGTGTGGAGATGTGGGCTTTTTGTCAAAAAAATAGATCTCTCCACTCCAAGAGCCTTGGGTCTGTCACCCTGCTTTTAGGATCAAAACAGCATAGCCAAAGATGTGATAACTGTCTAAGTATACTGGAACCTTTGTCATCTTTGTGATTTCTGTATTCTGGGACTTGCTGCTTGAGATTTAGAAAGGTGGAAGAAAACATATGGTCCTCTGCCACTCAGTGATGATGGTTCTTGATAATTTGAGATTGGTGAGACAACATTGGTTAAGCATCACATTTATCATCTTTCCACTGATTGAAATATTTCCATGCCAGTTTGTTTTTGTGATATCAATTAATTGGATGATTGACTGTGAAAAAGTTTTGCAGAATTATTTTTTTCAACATACATACATACATACATACATACATACATACATACATACATACATACATACATACATACATACATACATACATACATACATACATACATACATACATACATACATACATATTACATACACAATTTTTTCCCACTGCTGTGAGTTAATAAACTTGTGGATCATTACATTAAACAGCTGCCTACTATATCTATTTCATGGTAGATAAATTTTAAGATCAGGTTTGCTGAAAAAAAAACTACAGGTAACACAGGCTTCTCAGCTCTGCAGTTCATATTGCCGCATCCACACTCAAGAGGCTTGAAATGATTATTTTGGGTTTTGCCTGATAATTTAAGCACCATATAAGGACCACTCTTGGGGTTATTCCAAGTTCCTGTGCCACTCAACACATTGAAGATATCTGGTGCCAGATCCTTCGAATACTCTGCTACTATGGAGCTCTCTTTCCCTTTACCTCAATTGCTCCCCTTCCTTGACTTAGTAACCTTCAAATCTGGCCTGAACACCCATCTTTTTGATGATTACAGGACAATTGGCCATCCATTTTTTTCTGTAAATGCTCAGAGCATGCCCTGTGCAGTGTGGAGTTCAACAGCAGGTTAACCAGGGGCAGATAACCCATTGCCCGATGTCTCTGTCAGACAAGCAAATTTGTATATCAATCTGTAGCGATATCCAGTTGAGTTTCCCATGTTAATCATATAAAAAATTAACTAGAAAATTGACCCATATGGAGGGAAAGTTATCAGGACAGGTAATTATACGTGTGTCACCGTACTGGAGTACAATAGCAAGTTTAAGGTTCTTTCCATCCTAGTAAGCATTATGATTGTTTACCAAAGTAAAACATGTAAACACCTGCATTCATTCTTGCTGGAATCAGGCTTTAAGCTGACACGTCATGAAGTCACAAATACTTTTCAGAATGGCCATACGCAAGCCAATGAGCATGGAATTACAGCATAACTGCGCAGTTTCGTTATCAGACTTCATCAGGATGTAGTTCAGTTGGGCACTTATAGATTCTGTCTCTGTAGCCAAAAGAATGGGGAGAGTTAATTCACATCCAGCCCCTTTGCCAGTTAATGAGCTAATATGACAAGTAATTAACTATTTGATGTCCATAGTTTTTAAAGTCATTTCTCATTTACATCGTAAAGGTGCTATTTTGAGAGGTTAATATTTAACGTATTTTCCCTGAGGCTCATTAAGCAACTGCCTGCCGTGAAGGTTTGTTATAATGGCCAGGGTAATCACAGGAAGCTCATGGCCTCCTCACAGGCACAGTTCTTTTTGGTGATTAAATATAATTAATGTACAATGTGACAACGTTTTGTGTTGGATGAGTAGGTGAGTGAAAATGAACCTTAATTGCAGATAAACACATTTTGTTGTACGTTCAGAGAATAATATTTTTTCATGATCTCAACTGATGGTGCCAAACAGGAAATAACAGTGCTTCTGAACATTGCTCCATTTCCAAAACACCAAGGTGACTCTTACATTTGTAGCTCCAAGGTAGCTCACGCAAAAAAAAAAAAAAATTGCGCGCATGTTTTGGACGCATAGATTCTGATCTACATTTTGAAAAGTACCTTACAACAACAACAAACAAATAAAAGACAAACAATAAATTTTAACATGATTAAGGATTGTACTGAAAATTTTACTCGCAAAAGATTTGGGCTATATTTATCATTTTATTTCTGCACACACTCATACAAAACCTACCGCGATCGCTGATGATGGCAGTCTGTATACATATGTATACGTGAGTGTTGACTGGACAATCCAGTAACTGACATCATGAGCATAGATCTATGCAGTTGAGATATGATAACATATATCATGTAACCTTGCCATCTTGAGCACTGGAATTCCTGTTGCTGCTTGGTGCCTTAGGCATTCAAAAACAGGAAATCATGTGTGTCAATCCTGGTTGTGCTGTAGAATGTTTATTGGTATGTTAGCTCCGCAAACATGCTTATAGAGTCACAGTCCAGTGGCTGACATTGATCTGTGATATTGGGATGTGATATCATGCATTAACCAGCATTACTTATGACATGCATGGGTTCCTGAAGATATATCATAAGGCCAGACCAATTGTATCCTTTTTGTAAGGATCCGCCTGCCATACATTTTCAAAAATAAGAAAGAAATACAAATATTTTTTCCTCACTGAAAAACTAAAATCTTAATGTTTTTATTGGCCAAAGATGTAAACTAACAAAACAAAATTTTATAGATTGTCCTCTGCCACGTTTACACATCATAAATTGCTGAAAGTGGAATACTTGTGGTATTTAGAAGGAATATTACTTTGATTGATGGTTGTATTTTTATGTTTTTACCTCCTGCCTTTCGGTTTTCTAAGAGAAAAAATCTGTAAAACAAATTGGTCTGACCTGAGCTGGATTTTCATGAGCCCAAGCCACATCATATCGCTCCTCCTCAAGAGAAACTTGATCAAGGTGCAGCATACAAGGCCTCAACAAAGCTTTCAATGCCTTTTATGGTAGATATGTGGATTACATGCCCAAATTTGATGTTTCAGTGACAGAATTAGTGTCTATTTTGAGTCCATGTGTTCCCATGGCTCCCAAGTGAATAAGTGTTCTGGGTACCAACAGCATGGCTGCATACGTTCATATTTTTGCAAAGATGAACTATCATTGTTGTTCAATGCTGATCCAGGTTTTGAAACTGAAAGTTACTTTATGCTTAGTGACTTTATTTGCATATTTATTGGATAGCAGAAAATTGATAAATAGAGATTACTATTCATGCATCACATCATTGTAATTGCTCGGGATATTCGCTGGTGTTGCTTATTAAGTTTTAAAATAGTTGCCATCATCGGATGACTGTTTTGATATCTTTGCACAGCTGCATTTGATAGACCGGCTCCAAAAATATTGAGCAGTGTATGTTAATAAGTGTATATTGGTGAGGTAACGATCTTCTTCACCACAGTCTCCTTCTGGTACATGCGATGTTACTGATGTGTCAGTGATGTGAGGAAGAGATTGACTGTACTTGATTATACCCTACATGTTATGAAGACATGAAATTTGCATAATGATTATAAGTTGGATGAATATTGTAAGTATATTGTACTTTGAGTGTAGATATTTGGAGTTATGTGATGGTATTGCTGCTGGTCATGGGATGAGAGTCTGAGAGCATACTGGTCTCAACAAATTAGGTTCTTTGATGAAATCCATTGGTAGTAGTACCTATAGAACATGAATCATTACATCTGAGATTCAAACTCATACACTGCAGAATTTTGGATATCTAAGGGACATTACTGTGATGAAACCAGACCACATAGCCACTGACGTCCATATTTATAAATGTAAGCAGGTATTTAATTGTCATCTTCACTGACAGTCTCTTTAAATGGCCTTGTCAAACCATTGTGGGATTCAGGATAAGAATGAAGGAGATTTATACTTTCACAGCGGGGAACACCATTATGCCCATTTGTGGAATCAAACATGGGTCTTCAGGTGATAACTGAACTCCTTATCTACCCGGCTTCCATTGTGCCCTGGATGGTGGGGTAGCCTAGTGGTTAAAGCATTCGTTCGTCACGCCGGAGACCCAGGTCCGATTCCCCACATGGGTACAATGTATGAAGCCCTTTTTCTGGTGTCCTCTGCCATGATATTGCTGGAATATTGCTAAAAGTGGTGTAAAACTAAACTCACTCTCTCACACGCCATTCTGCCCCATTTGGGGTGAGAAACTCTGCTACTCATAGCATTGCTGTATAAAGACTACATGTCATTGTTGATTGAATTCTCACATGTTTCAGATTGTTTCATTTAGACTTGATTATTAACTGACAAATGGCACATATCTCAAATATTGTTTAGCAAACAAACTTATCAATCTACATTTGTTATGATTCCATTCTCTTTAAGAGGAATTGTCCCACTGACTTGTTGATTGCTTTTTTAATCCAGGGCTAGCCCATGTAATTACCACCTTATAAGAAACAACCATTGTCTCTGTGCTATAAGTCTTCTCATTAATTTCTGGACCAATATACCGTATGAAATTTGAGAAAGCAGACAGACAAAGTAGGGTTTGAAAGACTAGAATGAAACCACGCAGAAGTGTGAATGCCCTTGAGCCTAGCACAAGCTTCAGGGAGTGTTTGCTTGGGAAAAACAGTGACATGATGAAGCTCAGCTGTTGAGCAGGTGATGCATCCAGAAAATATGGTGGAGATTTGTGCCCGTGGAGCTGTCTAAATCTGATGACAGAGTTTGTGACACTAGTAACACTTTGTTGTACAGATGCTAGTATCCCCAGTGGGCATCCTGTAAAGAGGTCATTATGAAGAAGGTGATTACCAATCCTGGCTTGTTTGGGTCTAGGGGGTCACTTGCATTACTTGTCCCAGGAGTTGAAGTGTGTGACAGTTAGTGAGAATTAATGACAGTTTGCTTAGACAGTTTTCCTTAAACTCTTATCTCAGATGGATAGATGTCAAGACAGCTCCCTGTTGAACGAATCCTTTCATTCTTTCATGGGCTTGTGTTTTTCAAAAGGTCATGGGTTAATGCAAATGCTTCAAGTAAAACATATTAGAGGTCCTTCTGTATTTTAGGTAATGTAGTGAAATGGGGCTTTAACGCTGCATTCAAGATTATTTCATTCATGTTACAACTCACATGGCTGTGTTAACCAGCTTGTAATCACCTACAACTTCTGAGATACCATGTCTCTGTCAGTCTCTTACGTGTCTGATTCAGACTTCATTATTTACAGACAGTCACCATGATGGAGGAATACTGCTCAGTGCTTCAAACAACATTAAAAACTATGTCTCAAATGAACTGAGATACCAAACTCAACTCAACTGGAATACCTAAACAGTCTACTCACTCCCTCTATTTTCTTATAGGCTTGCACAAGGCAAGGCAACAACAAATACCATTGTATTTGGCATGAGGCTGTTACTTCAAATTATTTGATAACACAGGACCTGAGCTAGTGGTATAAGATAGCAAGCATGCTAAAGATGGAAAAGTGTCAGTGTCATACAGGCACTTAGCAATCAGTTTTATGCTCGAAACATCACTCACTTCCTTTCTCACTCACCCACCTGCCCAGTTGTCCACCCACTGACTCACTCAGCCACTGATGTGGTCATTATGATACAGTACACTCACTCACTCACCCATACTCACTCACTAAATCACTCACTCACCAGCCCACTTACCCATCCACTTACTCATTTTCTTTTCTCTTCCCTACTCCTCCCCCCACCCCCACCCCACCAACACACACACACAACATTATGATACAATGCCCTCACTCACCTGTCCACCCACTCACTCACCTGTCCACCCACCCACCTGTGCACCCACTCAGTCACCTGCCCACTGATGTGAACACTATGATACAGTGCACTCCTTGACCATACCTTTCGTTACACATAACAATTCAGCAGTATTTCATTTACAAATAATCAATGAGACGAGCCAGTAATGGCTATTATAGACAACATCCTGCTCAGGTAAAAGTATGACATGCAATCAACCAAGTCGATGAGTCACAGGTGAATTTAGTCTCATTTTACAACAAACTTGGGTGCCTGAATGCCCTGTGGAGTAATTTCACTCTTTCTCCTATAGAATTGAAGAATAGCAAAGAAAAAGGTAGATTTAAAAATGATCAATTATTCATAATAAAGTGCAGTATGAGATGGAAAAAGCCTTTGTTGAAATAAGTTAACTCTCTACGGGGTACTATTGAGGGATCTTTCTCACATGAGATCATTAATATCACAGCTCCAGGAGTCAGGTTAAAAACAGGAGTGCTGAAGTCTGCTGTGTGATCTTTCATACATGCATTATTTATGAGACTAAAACACAAGGAGGATAGTTTGAAAGGTATAGCCTTGATGAAGAGAAAAGATTGGTTCCTTGTGACCCAATAATATTTATTTGCCATCTCCTTGACAAAGCAATGTGCAAGTTTGGTAGGCAAAGTATTTTTCCAAAATAAGTTAATCAAGATTTGTGGATGTCAACTTCTTTATTGTGAATATCACGACATAAGAAAATCAACAGTGCTTTCCTTTTGCATTCCACTTTTAAATGCCCTTCAAAAATTTTATCCTTAAAGCATAGTTCACTACACCGTTTCATTACTTCACAGAACCCTTAGGCCGGGAACCTAAATTAATTACCTAGACCCTGAGTTTGGTAGGTGATGATGGGGTGTAGACAGGACATATTGGGCTATGTAGCCATGTATATTTTACTGTACCTGTGTCCAGTAGAGATGCTGATCTACAGGACCTGTATCTCAGTACTGATGCATAGTCACTCAATATAGGCAGGAGGGAATCGAGTAGCTCCTGACTGGTCACTTCTGACACCCAGTCTTGTCCGTGAAATGTTGCTCCTGATTGGTCACTTCTGACACCCAGTCTTGTCTGTGAAATGTTGCTCCTGATTGGTCACTTCTGACACCCAGTCTTGTCCGTGAAATGTTGCTCCTGATTGGTCACTTCTGACACCCAGTCTTGTCCGTGAAATGTTGCTCCTGATTGGTCACTTCTGACACCCAGTCTTGTCTGTGAAATGTTGCTCCTGATTGGTCACTTCTGACACCCAGTCTTGTCCGTGAAATGTTGCTCCTGATTGGTCACTTCTGACACCCAGTCTTGTCTGTGAAATGTAGCTCCTGATTAGTCACTTCTGACACCCAGTCTTGTCTGTGAAATGTAGTGGAGAGGGGCATATGCAGATGCAGAGTGAGAGAGAGAGTGTGCATGTGTGTGTGTGCTTGCATGTTTTATTAAGTACCATTAAAAGTGAAGATGACCTGAAATCATATCGTCTGTTGGTGGTCAGATCCCACAATTTAAGGGTTTTATGTTGGTAAGGGAGCTTTGTGGTTGAAGCCCTCCCTCTGCTGATGACTGAAGTTTGATTTGCTGCATGGTTTCATTGTGCAAATCAAATTTCTGGTGCCCCCTGCCATGACATTTCAGTGATATTACTGTAATATTGCTCATAGTGGTGTAAAACCTCATTCACTCACTATGTAGGCCTTTCCTGTTCCTCTGGTTAAAATCACAAACTTCTTCTTAAAGACATGTCTCGGTTATTCAGCCAACATTCTTCCAACTATGTCACATGAATAACATTTGTAATGTGAAATAAATAACAAACCAAACAAACATAAGTGATGTTTCATGTTTTCTTCTTAAAATACATATGCTCTTTAAATTGATTTAATTAAAATTTTTCCATAAATTTTTCTGTGAATGGTTGCACATTGTAGTTCATTATTTCATCTCAATGAAATAGTTCTGCTTGACAGCAGTACTAGAATTTGTACAAAAAGTTGCACTAACAGAATAATATGAGGTGTTCTCCATGAAATTTGTAAGTTATAGTACTTCTCGGCTTCTAAAATGTCACTCAAAGAAGATGTGACATACCATAAGCTCATGTAGAAATGTTTGAGAAATACAGATAGTATTTCTGATGTACAAATCAGA
Organism: Haliotis asinina; assembly: GCF_037392515.1. Taxonomy (NCBI): domain Eukaryota; kingdom Metazoa; phylum Mollusca; class Gastropoda; order Lepetellida; family Haliotidae; genus Haliotis; species Haliotis asinina. Next base: position 46,724,435 of record NC_090291.1, on the reverse strand, counting down.
AATATGTTTCTTGATGTCAAAGTTATTTCTCAAGCAGAGAAGTGGAATAAACATTACATTTTATTCTTTGTTATAAACAATGCCTCATTGTAAGTTGCAAAAAAAATATTTTGCTTTAATACAGCATGTCAAGAAAGTAATTTTGTTACAAAATCCCAAGATATCAGAAATAGTTTTATTAGCCATTGAAAAACAGTCCTCTGACTTGTGAAAAGCAAAAGTGACACCAAAAAAGTATTGATTTTTTACACCATATTGAAATTGTAAAAAATTCAGAGTATTCGACTGATGCTGCACAAGAAGTAAGTGTGAAACAGGAGACAATCCTCCCAGGCTAACTATATAATATCCATGAGCTGCCTGCAGAGGGATATGTTCATGATAGTCCTTGTCTAACTCTATAGCTCCTATGCTATTGCTTCTTTCTAAATGGTGCCTGTTGCTTTTTAGGTAATGGTACACCTTGCTTGTTTTCCCATGGTACACTATGCATGTTACACTATGGTAGACCTTGCTTGTTTTCCCATTGTACACCATGCATGTTACACTATGGTAGACCTTGCTTGTTTTCCCATGGTACACCATGCATGTTACACTATGGTAGACCTTGCTTGTTTTCCCATGGTACACCTTGGTTGTTTTCCTATGGTACACTTTGCGTTTTACACTATGGTACACCTTGGTTGTTTTCCCATGGTACACCTTGCGTGTTACACTATTGTAGACCTTGCTTGTCTTCCTATGGTACACCATGCATTTTGCACTATGGTAGACCTTGCTTCTTTTCCCATGGAACACCTTGCTTCTTTTCCCATGGAACACCTTGCTTCTTTTCCCATGGAACACCTTGCTTCTTTTCCCATGGTACACCTTGGTTGTTTTCCTATGGTACACTTTGCGTTTTACACTATGGTACACCTTGGTTGTTTTCCCATGGTACACCTTGCGTGTTACACTATTGTAGACCTTGCTTGTTTTCCTATGGTACACCATGCGTTTTGCACTATGGTAGACCTTGCTTCTTTTCCCATGGAACACCTTGCTTCTTTTCCCATGGAACACCTTGCTTGTTTTCCCATGGTACACCTTGCGTGTTACACTATTGTAGACCTTGCTTGTTTTCCTATGGTACACCATGCGTTTTGCACTATGGTAGACCTTGCTTGTTTTCCCATGGAACACCTTGCTTGTTTTTTCATGATACACCTTGCATTTTACACTATGGTGAACCTTTCTTGTTTTCCCATGGTACACCTTGCGTGTTACACTGTTGTAGACCTTGCTTGTTTACCCATGTTACACCATGTGTGTTAAACTATGGTAAACCTTAGACCGTAGTTACACAGTATTTCGAAAGGATGTACAGGAGTGTTAGACCCTAGGACCCTTGTAAATTCTGTATTTTTCTGAGATGTAGCTGAAGGAAATATGGAATTTGCAAGGGTCTTACAGTCCCATACACCCTTTCAAAACACTGTGTGACAAATTTGTTACCCTTAACATCTTTTAATATAGCTGATCTTTAAGCTGCAACATTCAACGTTCAGCAGAATAAGCCATAGTATGTGTCGCCATGATATTTCATGAATGTTCATAAAGGGAGATGACTCAGGATGGCATAGTTTATGAAAAAATTATCAAATTTCAGCTTTTGTTAAACAATTAGGGAAATACAGAAACAAATTATATTTTGGGGATACATATATAGACACAAACAAATAAGAAATTGTGTCAACAATTTTATACTGATTCTATACACCAACTGTAAAATTTTGAAGCAATTGTCCGTTTAGCAGCCACATTCCATTTTAGGCCAAGGTCATTCGTACACCCCAGATAGTGTATCACGTGACAGATTTGACAGGGCGGACTGCTCGTATACCTTGGCAAATTCACCTACATGGTTTTGTATGCTTTGGCTATTAACCAGTCAGAATTTGACAAATTTATCTTAAGGGTAATAAGTGGTTTATAAACCATGGTACATCTTGCTTGTTTATCCATGGTACACCTATCTTTTTACACCATGGTACACCTTGCTTGTTTCACAAAGGTACCTCTTGCTTGTTTCCCTTGAGATCCAACCCCGTCCTTGTCCGTTCACACAGCATGTATGCCATCTTGTCTGCTTTCAGCAGCAATGATGAGTCACATTTCTAAACATTAATTGTGATAAATGCTATTAGCAGTGATAATTATCTGTCAGGTGTTCTGTTTTATCTATTTGTGAACTTGATGACAGTGACAGTTTGTGCAGGATGTTCAGAAATCCTCCACTGGATACACATTGTGCAAGTACATAATACTAATCATCTCAGTGATTGAAGTTACATATTGAAGTTACTACTGCAAGGATAGATGGGGTCAACAAGGTTGTAGCTCAGCTGATAAGGACAATCTTTATGAACGAACAACTTCTTTATTCAGGTTGAGCGACATTTCCAGGTTTTGATACAGATTCTTGTATCGCTGTCTATCAAGTACAGAAGTTATTCATCCATAAAGTTTGTCCTTATCACCATCAGCAACTTCTAAACATGCCACTCAAAGAAATGTAGCTCAGCTGATCACAAGGACACAACATAATTGGGGTGCATGAAAATATTTCTTGCCAATGTAGTTAGAAACTTGTAGATGTTACTTTTTTCCTGTTTTGGGATCCATTTTGTTTTTTGAAATTGAGATTTCAGAGTTGTGTCTTTTTCTGATGTACCTCATCAATCAATTCTGAAAGATTCCTGCCTTTTGCACAGGGAACATATGTCAATAAATATAAGGAACAATTTTCACATTGAGCCTTGATATGACTGAAACAGGACAATCAGTTATGACATAAAACTCTTCCAGAAGAAAACCCTTCCAAATGAAACAAGTCATATGAATCCATAGCAGAGGTTTGTAAGGTTCTTGCAGTTCTGCTGCATTTTCTCACATTTCTACATTCCAGTCCATTGTGGAAGCTTTGTTTATACCGAGGCCCCAGGTGCGCTAGTTCTCTGAGGTGCTGCCATTTATTGTGCCCCTTGTGTTTACCAGGAATCTGATCATGGATTGAATCCCAGTATGTGCAGACTATGGTTTAAGGTTTGTCAGCACTAGTCCCATGCTCGCTGGTTTCAGCCAAGTTGTAAATGTCGGAGATCTTCCTCCCTTTGGACTTTCCTGCCATACCCAGCTGACATATGGGACTGAAATTGTGATACTCCTCAATGAGGCCATAAACCAAATTAAGTTTTCAATATATTTTAGAGTGTCCACATTGAAGGTTTTATCACAGCTTCAGAAGAATGGCAAAATACAAATACCTCCTGACTGCCGACTACAACATGCTTGAGATCTTTATGATTGCTATAAACCCTTTCCACTCACTCACTTGATAACAGACAGTAGCGTAGGTCAGTGGATGTAGTTTTGCTCATCTGTCCGAAGACCTGTATTTGATTCCACTCATGGGAACAGTGTTTGCAGACCATTTATGGTGCCCCCAATTGTGGTGTAAAACCCTATCCACTCACTCACTCACTTGATAGTGTCCATGATAATATTAAGACTTCTATGTTCCTTTCTGTGGTTTACCTCTTTCACACATTGTCTTGAAATATTCATGATATTACAGTTATGTTGTCGACCTTGGTATAAACCATTTACACTCACTCACCAGAAACATCCCATGATAAATATGCCGTGTTTGCTTATTGTTGTATAAACTAGGGCTGCAACAAATATGCTATGTGGTGAATATCATGCTCATCATGAATATTGTGAACAAATCTGAACAATTATTCATAAGTACATTATTGTAGTTAAGTTATTGATGCACAAAATGGAACACACGTAATACAATATTGTAGTTAAGTGCTTGATGTTCAATATTGGAATACCAGTGTTGGCAGTGTTAAATTGTCACAGCAATAACCACTTGTCTCATGACTCCCAAATTTTGTATATAAGAGTTATATTCTACAGTACCATGTGTGACCTTGCCAAACTAACATGACTTCTGCTACTGCAAGGCTTATACAGATTCCATTCCTGCATATCTCACTTTGAATAAGGTCTGAAGTAAAACACACTCCCTTAAAACAAGCATAAATATTTGTTAATATTCAGTTCTAGAGACCATGAATAACTTTGAATACATGAAGGGCTACGGTTCAATTCACCTGTTATGCAAGTGAATCATAATAGATTTAGTGAGACCCTATTCTAATTACTAATCAATTCTTTCGGTTCACTGTAGTTAATCTGTCATAGTATATTTGTGTCTTCAAACAGTGGTCACAAAAACCTCTAACAAAACATGAAAAAACGTAAACTAAACTCTCAACCTTATGAGGAATACCAGTTGTTAGTTCAGTCTGTCTTCTCAAGACTCAACTTGAGCCTCCAATCCTTGACAGAGGAGCAATGCAGTGATCTGTAAGCAATCTTTATTACACAGCAATGTTATACATGTATCATCCCTTCCTATCATCAGTGACAGGACCGTAATCTTAATTACCATCTTGCACTGGCAGTCAGTTTGTCTAATCTACTACAGAAACATATATACAACAGACAGGTGGACAGATAACGAAATGAAACGGCCTTGACCTTCTTGGGGAAGAACACTATTTATACAAAACTGTTTTGAATGTTGTAAATCATGAAATTAATTCAAAGACGGCTTGTGACACTTGCTCAATGTTATGAAGTGGTTAGCTGTTATTGTGTCTTGTTTTTTTGTCTTTTTATTGTTTTTAATGCACTGTACCTACAGAAACAATGGTACTTACCACATAAAATGCTACTTTGTTTTAAACACATGGTTATTTATATATCACTGGGGAAAATATTTGCCTCTGCTGTTATATGATCATTGGATGTCTTGAAAAATGCTTTCTGTTTAAATATTTGTGTTTCACTGTGTAAACCTTTGACTTTTACATAAAGAGAATCTAGTGGATACTACAGAGGCTGAGTGGGTTAGATGGCTTTGGTGATTCATTAATTTCTTGATTTACAGCATCTGTTGATTCTTCAACCCATCAGTTTGAATTTAACTTCAAGGAGGTATAAAAAATGCCCATTTGTCATCCAGATCTCAACAGGAGATATTGCTTGTGAGATAGTGCGATATCTCCTAGGAGATATCATTTTGACAGTAGATTTTGTACAAAGCTCTGATAGTGCTATGATGTCATGAACTAGATGAAGTCACAATGCTATGACATCGCTGCACTGAAGTCTATGGTAGTGCTCAGAGAAGAACATTTTTCATTAAAAACTATGGAAGAGTGATTTGGATAGTAAATAGAATCTCCCCCTCATGTCTACTGATATTTGTAACTTTATCAACTTGTGTTGATATGACTGATATTAGTAGACACTTTGGATGAGATTCTCTATATGTCTGGTAACTATATCAGTCTTTGTTACATAAATGTATACAACAGAAGCCTGTACATTAAATCAGTATTGTTCTGAGAATAAATATGATGACTGAGCGCCTAGATTAACGTAAGTCCCCAGTTATGCCGAAGTATTGAAGATGCTGAAGTACAGACAGACCTATATTATCTTGTAATTGGTTGAAGAACTGGCAAGCCAGATCTACATTGTCATGCTTCTGATTGAAGTACTGAAGTTGATTAAGAGCCATTTCAACAGATTTCAGGTTCTTGTTTGAGGTATCAAAGTATCGAAAGACAGATATATGTCATCTTTTGACCATAATGGTAAGTAATGGTCTTTGATATTGTGTGACCGTTCTGTGGCTTGAAGTTTCACCTGGATGGTCCTCTATTCACTAAAAGACTGTCTGACAGGATATGAAGTCATCTTACTCACCTTGACTTATCGTGAGAGAGTTTAGTTTTATGCTGCGTTCTGCAGTATTCCAGCTATATGGCAACAGTCTGTATATAATCGAGTCTGTACCAGGCAATCCAGGGACCAACAATATGAGCATCTATCAGAGCAAGTGAGATATGATGTGTCAACATGTCAGTCAGCCTCATCACCCAGTGGGTTGCTGAAGATCAATTCTAACCCAGATCTTCGTGGGGACCTTGACCTATATGCATTTTATAACTGCTATGATGTTGTGAACTTTGATATCCACAGGTATGGCAGAAAACTGTGGTTTGAATGCCTGTATGTCCAGGTTCCAATCCACAAAATGTTCATAGTGCTATGCCATTCGAATGCTGATGATAAACTATAGAGTTGTGATGGGTCATAGGGCTATGTATGTATCAGAATCATATGTATGTTCTTGGGTTGCATCAAAATGGTAAGGTAAATATCGAAGGCCCTACCACTTGGGGGTTTCCCTACGTCAAGCTTGCAAAAAATTGCCTTGATGTGACTAAAATACTCATCAAAGAGGTATTTGATCGGATTTACTCACTCTCGTTCTCAAGGGATACAATTTGACACTAGCCCTTTTGCATGATACAATTTGTCTACTACTGTTCGTATTTTGATCGAATCTAGAATTTCAGGCTTTTTAATGGGTTTCCTTTTTATGTTCGTTCATGCTAGTAGATGTGTCAGGTATAGATGCATCCAAATGTTTGACTGCTTGGGGATACGTCTGCATTGTAATTGGTTTGTTGAGGTCACCAAGAATGATGAAAGGATTCTTTAGGCAATAGGTTCCATTGTTTTGTGTGGTGAACAGTTTGTGCTGGCAAATATGTATCACAGTTTGATTGAGTAGTATGTAAAAGTCCATTTCACAGTCTCAACCTCACATCAATTCTATGTGGAAATATTTCCAGTCATCTGCTGGAGCAATAATGGAGCGGTGGCTGTCCTCCACAGCGTTACTTTATTCTTGCAGAGTGGTATAACCACTGAAGTATATAATTCGCTGATGTACATGCATGCAATTTAAGCAGGAAAATTTTTAATTCAGCTGTCATGTCTGGCCACATTCATTGCCAATATACTGCAGTAGTCCATCATATAGAATGAAGTATTCACTCAACTGTTTCTTCCCTTGAAACAGAATGATATATGCTCAAACCTGTGTTGAACCTCAATAGGGTGAAAGTGTAACACAGCTTCTCCATACTGTCATATTGAGTGGAACTGTAACACAACTTCACCATACTGTCATCTTGAGTGAAACTGTGACACAACTTCACTATAATGTCATATTGAGTGGAACTGTGACACAACTTCACTATAATGTCATAATGAGTGGAACTGTAACACAAATTCACTATAATGTCATATTGAGTGGAACTGTGACACAACTTCACTATAATGTCATAATGAGTGGAACTGTGACACAACTTCACTATAATGTCATATTGAGTGGAACTGTGACACAACTTCACTATAATGTCATATTGAGTGGAACTGTAACACAACTTGACTAGACATGGACATGCGCCATGCTGTATTATATTCATCATGTGTAGAAGTCTTGGACACAACAGGTAAATCTCTGTCATACAGAGTGAAGTCTTCAGACACACTGATGACCTTGTCATATACAGTTAAATCTCCACACACCAATGACTGTGTGGATTTTGATTAAAATCACCATGCACTGATGACCATCTCGCCATATACAGTGAAATCTCAACACACCGATGATAACCTTGTCATGTGCAGTGAAATCTCTACACCAGTGACCACCTTTTTATGTACTGTGAAGGCTCCACACTACAACTTCCACCTTGTGATATAGAGTGAAATCTCCACACACTGATAAAAATCTTTTCATACAGAGTGAATTCTTCATACACTGATGACTTAACCTTGTCATATGGATTGAAATCTCCTTACATCTGTGACCACCTCATCATACAGAGAGAAATCTCCACACACAGATGGCCTTGTCATACAGAGTGAAATCTCCCTACACCAATGACCACCTCGTCAAAAAAGGTCTCCACTCACTGATGGCTACCCATCACATAGATCACACTCAGTCACATTTATGCCAGGACAGGAGTGAAGTCTTCACATGGACACGTGGAGCCTATATACAAACACTATATACACATAGTCAACTGATGTGTTGCCAGGATGGAAGAAAAGCTGGGAAACATGGAAGGAGAAACTGGGTAGTGCTGTAGATCCTGACTCACACAGCTGTCGTAACGCCAGGACCTGCATCCCCGGCTAGATCCTTCCTTCGTGAATAGGAAACACTATTTCTCACATTGTTCCCATGCTGCATCAGAGGCTTTGCATCATAGCGGTTTCCTGAGGTCAAGGTCACTCTGTCTCTCCGATGAAGTCCACGTCCAATCCAACAAAGAAGTTGATAAATCTCACAGCGGAATCTTTTACATGTGGCCAAATATATGAAAAACTTAACACTGAGGAACAGGTAGAACAGCATGTCCCATAGCGATCCAAGCAGCTTCATGACTGCCTTCACGTGGGAATGCAGGGAACAAGGGATGATGATGATCTTTTGAGCAATCAGATAGTTGACAATTACCAGCAGGATCTTCATTGTAACAACAATCACATAGAACAAACAGATGATGATAAAAGTGACCTTTAGCTGCTTCAGAGATTTCAAATCCATGAAGTACTTTTCCAGCTTGACTTTGCATGCACTGTCTGATTTTAGATACGAGGATATTGTTATAAAGAAGCATGCTGTGACGACTAGCAGAGGGGCTATATGTCCAACAGCCAGGTTGATGAAGGGCCATATTGTGTCCCGGAAATATTCTGAGAACTCTTCAATGTAGACACAGACTGTTATCACATGGTCTGGAGTTTCTGCATACTTCACTAGTCCATAGGTCCAGAAGTAGGGCATGTTCAGACACAGAAGCAAGACTGTTGTGAGCAGCATAACTGCTTTGGCACGTTCACGTGTGCACATCTTGTACGTCAGGTGCGGAAACTTTGAGGCTATGGTTAGCTCCACAGATGTTGACACAACGATCCAAGGATTTAAGTGGAGGAAGAACTGGAAAATGAAAGGGTAAACCTTACAAACGGCGCCAGAGGTCTCACTGATCTTTACACTGAGGTTGATGCCAGAAACAATCTCGAACCACTTATTGCCACAGTCGACGTAGAGAGTGACAAGGTCGATGAGGCAGAGGACAGTGAGATACAAGCATGTTGACCAGACGTTGACACTCAAGTTATGCAGGTAGCGGATTGACGTCAGATTACCCACAGTGCCAATAAAGAGGATGATGGGAAAGATGTAGCGCTGGATGATATCGCTGACTTTGACCTCCGATTGGTTGAAGTAATCTTTGCTACAAGGGTTTTCATAGAGGGATCCAAGGTAGTCATAGTAGTCTGCCATCCCGGAAACATTAGTGCCTGAAACAGAAAAATGATATTAGATTTTGTTTGAAACAATGTTAGGGGCATAGAGGTTGCCTAATGGTTAAAGCGTTCACTTGTTCGATTCCCCACATGGGTGCAGTGTGTGAAGCTCATCTGTGATGTCCCCTACTGTGATGTTGCTGGAATATTGCTAAAAGCGATGTAAAACCCTACTCACTCACTCTCACTTGAAATGTTATTTGCAGTTGTCAAGTTTGATCTCGGGAACAGCTGTCATACAAAACATAATGTGTCTTGCAACACTCTGAGCACACACAGGATATAACTGTCATGTCAGATTTCAGCAAATGTAAATTGTCAGAGAAACATTATTGACAGACGATGGCATCTCCTGGGTCTGTTCAGGTATTGGAAATGGTCACCAGGGTAAGACTCAAGGTTAAAACATCCACTTGTCTGATTGTCCACATGAGTACAATGTGTTAAGCCCGTTTCTGGTGTCCCCTCACCTTGACATTGCTGGAACTTTCGTAAAAAAAACCCGCCTAAAGCCATATTCAGTTTCTCCCTCGTGGTTAACGCTGTCGTTTGTCATAATCTTGATCCCGGTGTGACTCCACACATATGAAACCCAGCATCCAAGTATGTGATGTAGTTGTGAGGCACAAAACAGTATTCACTCGCTCATTTTAGGTATAATCGAATGTGTAATCATCCTTTAATTAATGATAGCGCTCTGACCCAGTCATATAGCTCAAATTGTGCAGTCAACAGTGATGATTTTCAAATGTAGTATTCTGATATGACCCATCAAGATTCACTGGTACAACTGTTTTTCATCAACCCATGTCATAAGACATGATTAACACGATCGTCTGGTCAGGCTAGCTGACTTGGCTGACACATGTTATCGTACCCAAATTGTGTAGATGGATTCTCATGATCTAGATCAATCTATTGTCTGGTCCAGACTGTATTATTTACATACTTGAATAGCTAAGTGCAAACAACAAACAAAGGAACTAACTTAAATGCTAAGAGAATAGTTTCCCCAAATCCATTAGCTTCTTTCAGAAATTGTCCTGCAAGGAGCCAAACACTGTTTTATATGGTTTAGTTGTGAGATGGCATAACTTTCACAGTATGATGATATCATTACATGTTGTCATCGTTTTTTTCAAAATGATAACCAGTTATGTTGCCGAACTACAGTGCTTATTGAGTTCTGAGATAGACCAACGTTGACAGGTATGTCCCAACCCTCCTTTTATACAGTGATCTGCTGGCGACATGTGCCATTAGGATGTGTTCTATACAATCACGCAAACTGAAAGCCATCTGTAAACCATTTTAGATGACAAGCAGCCATTGTTCCAGAAAATGATCCAATGTGAAACTCAGTTGTACTATCAAAGTATGTAAAACTTTGTTGTGTTGTATTATTGATTTCCAGACATCATATGATGACTCATATGTAACTGGTTTTCTAATGATGTCAGTGACAGGAATCCAGTAGTTTATATTAGTTTATGAATCTATTTCCACTTCCTCTACTTCTAGTTCCACTATCTTGTCGTATCTTCTTGTGTCCATGTAACGTTGTGAGAGGTGCACCTTTCAGTTATAATATTTATGATTTGAATCACTGGATTGTCTGGTTTAGAGTCAGTTATTTATGAAATGCCATCAGATCACTTCAGCTATCAGACTGCTGAAATCTGTTAATCAACCCATAAACCATCAATCCTGCCATTTGTTGGAAATAGGTAGACGATTTAATGGCTGAAATGTCTGTTTAGCTCCATTCCTCAAAGCAATCGAAGTACTTTAACATAGACTTATGAAAGTTGTGGAGCTACAATCGCTTTGTTGTACGAGACCTTGATCTTTTAGAGGCAGCAATGTCTGTCTCATCACTCACTCTCTCATTCACTCACCCATTCAGAGTGATGGGGTAACTTGGTCGTTAAGTGTTGCCTTGTTTCTGGTTGGTTTCCCTATATGGGTGCAATGTGTGAAGTCCTTTTCTGGTGTCCCCCACTGTAATGTTCTTGGAATATTGCTAAAAGCAACTAAAAGTTAAACTCACTCATTCCTTCAAAGAAACACTACTTTCAGTTTTACTGTTTGGACTGTTTTGTTCTTCATTCTACATATAGAGAAATGTTTGTAGTAATTTCGATGAGGTTATTCTTTTTCAAAGAAAGATAGCAAATTAAATCCATGAAAGAAAAGCTTAATTTAGATGAAAGCATTTTGATTCAGAATTGCTGTATCACCATATTTGATAGTGTAAGCTGCTTAATAAAGTGGGAGAATTAACATGATGGACCTCAGCACCAAATGTTACTATGGTATACCACCAGGCGCCATTTCATTTATAACATTAAAAAAACAACCATGTGAAGAAATTTCCCACAAGATAATTTGAGTCAGAGGTGTCAGTTGGCTGTGTGGCATGTACTGTGACAAAACTAGACCGGATGGTGTGTATACACTCACATTTCCACAGAGCCATTTCATTCCTATTTTATAGCGATTCATCAACTTACACTTCGGATGCTTTCGGGGTTCGCTTTGGGCAGAAGTTTCAGTGGAACACTCATGTAATTGTCATTGCTTTTTAACTTTTTTTGAGTAATGGAATATAATTCTATTTTATTATCTACCTTTGACATTTTGTATTTATGATTGTGGAAATGCTTTATTGCTTTTCACTCACTCTCATATGAATGCAATTTTAAAGAGTCTAGCATACAGAAGACTGGGCACCAGTTTAAATACATCAATAATTTATGTCATACAGTATGTATTGTGTGGTACAAGGCCTCTTGTTGGTTCAGTATATGATATATGATCATAATGCAGAAGTCAACAAGAGCCTTCTTGCAAAGAAAAGCATGCATTTTGACACAATTATTTTATCTCCTGATATTTTAGAAGAGGTTAATAAAATGACAGTATGCCAAATTTTTGGATTGCATTATTGTATACTGAACTTAAGTGGAATTACTGTGGTTCTACTGATTCTGCGATACACCATTTCAACCTTGTTGGGTACAACAAATAGATTTAAATTAATACCATTTAAATGAAAGAGTTGTCTTACAAACTGCTTCACAGAGACAGTGCATTAAGACATTCACATAAAATGCAAGACGTCATAATTGTCAACACAATCTGAAGTTGTTCATTAACCTGGGGCAAATTCAAGAGTCGGTCATCTTTGAACTATTTGACTGATCACTAAAGATGTATGTAGATATTAGGGTATACTAAGGCTTAGTCTCTGAATGTATATAATTTGAACAAACAAACCCATTTTAATTGAAATGGAGCCCCATGGAGACAAGCACCTGAACCTGAGGAAATCTAGACTTGCTTCATTTAAGGCTTCAGCATTGCAGAGAAGGCGTGGCATTAGGCAAAATAGTGTGGTTCAGGGACTGTGAGACAGACTAATATTAGGGTAAATTTATTGATTTATCCATAGTTTCTATGTACATTCCTTTGTCATGTTGACAAGGATCTGTTGAAGCAAGGAAGTTCTGGAACAGGCATGACTTATCCTGAAGTTAAGTTCAAGATTGAAGGGTAAAAATCATCAGAGACACCACTTCTGAATTTGGTCATGCTAGGGAATCCCCTGAAACATAGAAGCAGCCCATCAAAGTTGCATGTGTCATTCATACACTGACGAACGTCAGTTTCATGGTCTCATGTCTGACTTCCGGCAAATATAACAGACCTGTATTATGTCAACTTCATATTTCATCATTATATACAGGTGTTACTTCCGTGTTAGACAATTTTCGGTCTCAAATATCTGCTGAAACAGAATCCATTGGACTTAAACAGTACAGTGCAGCCAAGATTATGTGATACAAACACAGACATTCAGATGTTATATAAAGTGTTGGGTAAAGGCTAAGCATGCCATGGCCCACAAGTACCATTGCCTTGGACATAATTTGCTTGAACAGAATCCATTGGACTTAAACAGTACAGTGCAGCCAAAATTATGTGATAGAAACACAGACATTCAGATGTTACATAAAGTGTTGGGTAAAGGCTAAGCATGCCATGGCCCACAAGTACCATTGCCTTGGACATAATTTGCTGAAACAGAATCCATTGGACTTAAACAGTACAGTGCAGCCAAGATTATGTGATACAAACACAGACATTCAGATGTTACATAAAGTGTTGGGTAAAGGCTAAGCATGCCATGGCCCACAAGTACCATTGCCTTGGACATAATTTGCTTGAACAGAATCCATTGGACTTAAACAGTACAGTGCAGCCAAAATTATGTGATAGAAACACAGACATTCAGATGTTACATAAAGTGTTGGGTAAAGGCTAAGCATGCCATGGCCCACAAGTACCATTGCCTTGGACATAATTTGCTGAAACAGAATCCATTGGACATAAGCAGTACAGTGCAGCCAAAATTATGTGATAGAAACACAGACATTCAGATGTTACATCAAGTGTTGGGTAGCGGCTAAGCATGTCATGGCCCACAAGTACCATTGCCTTGGACATAATTTGCTGAAACAGAATCCATTGGACTTAAACAGTACAGTGCAGCCAAGATTATGTGATAGAAACACAGACATTCAGATGTTACATCAAGTGTTGGGTAGCGGCTAAGCACGTCATGGCCCACAAGTACAGCATCACCTCGGACATAGTGTGTTACAAAATGGTAGATGGTATAGTTTCTTAGTGTAACTTTCACCCTACTGCTAAAGTATATGGCCCATCTGTCATTAAACTAAACTCTGTCACTCTGTGTAATTATGTCAAAAGTGGGTTTTTATATTTTATCACGAGAATTATTCTTTGGGGAATAGCTGAAACAAAATTTCGAAAGTTAGGATGATGATCATTTTAATCCACATCTCAGTGACATCTTATTATTAAAGTTCAAGAAAGGAGCATTTCACCATGACTATTGTAATGTGTAGAACACTCTGTGTACCTGTTCTGAGCCAAAGCAGGATAGGGGGCATTAGGGTAGCCTAGTGGTTAAAGCATTTGCTTGTCATGCCAAAGATCCAGGTTTGATTCCCCACATGGATATTATGTGTGAAGCCCATTTCTGGTCTTCTTCGCATCATATTGCTGGAATATTGCTAAAAGCAGCATAAAAGCCAACTCACTCACTAACTCACTCAAAGCAGGGAGGAAGAAGAAGGGAAGAAAGTTAAGCACCATCACATCTTTACTATCATACAGTAGAGTGATGGAGATTTTAGTTTTTGATACAGAATAGCTGTTGCTGCAGCAATACATACAATTTATTTTAAGTGTGCACACTCACCACACAATGCATCTTCTCCCTCTTTCTCTCTTTCACACAACCAACTGACAGTTCATATAGACTGATGGGCAATTGTGGTGTAAACAGATTGGTTTTGCCAGCAAGTATTGTATTTTTTGTTTCAATTTGTCAGTGAAACCACAGTAGTAGAGTAATGAACATGGAGAATGACTTTCACGAGCAATTATTTAACCATGGCAACTTTTTATTCTAGCAATTGATTCAATAAAGGGAGATTACAAACAACTCGCTACAATCGTTCTCTAATGCACATCCTAAACATTAAAGATACTTTGAATTGCAAGGCAACGAGGAGCATTACTCTCTTGCTGATACATGTGACAGGTTTCTAAAGACTGCACTGTTTCATCGTTTCACAAACTTGCACGGATTCATCTTTTTCTGGCAAGTTGCATCACTTGGTCGTAAGAGAAGGTGAGAGTCTGAAGTGTGAATATCATCCACTGAATACGCGGGACACAAAACAGCTTCCATTTGGAAATTCTTGATCAAAGCCTGTTAAAAGTAATTACAGCAATTTCAAAGAAACTGTATTTTGTGCGGTCTTTCACCACACCGTGTCCTGAGGCAAGCTAGATACATCACTAAGTCAGATAGGGAGGCCACTGTATTTCCAAAATGGTTTCAATGGAATCAGTATATCTGACACAGTGTGTATCAAAAATGTTCAAGCGATTTTAATTACATCTCCCCTGCAGGCTTCCAGCAGGGCTGTGTCTTGATTCTCATGTTTTAGCGTCTTTGAGTGGCATTTAGAAGTTGGTATGATGAACAATGAGGACAGTTCTATGGGTATACAACTTCTTTAATGTTTCTGTGTAGCTACTACCACTGTTATCAAGCAATGATGACATCTTATCTTATCTCATCTTATCTCATCTCTTCTCATCTCATCTCATCTCATCTCATCTTATCTTATCTTGGTTGTCTCTCATCTCATCTCATCTCATCTCATCTCATCTCATCTTATCTTATCTTGGTTGTCTCTCATCTCATCTCATCTCATCTCATCTTATCTTATCTTATCTTATCTTATCTTATCTTGGTTGTCTCTCATATTCAGTTGTTTTGTGGATTCCACCCTGAGAGTAGACAAATGAAACAAGCACTGCCACATACTGGTGTCTTTTCATAGACATACAGATTCATCACTATATGATAGTTATTTAACTCTAGACATGTGAAACAAGCACTGCCACATACTGGTGTCAGAGACATACAGATTCATCACTATATGATAGTTATTTAACTCTAGACATGTGAAACAAGCATTGCCACATACTGGTGTCATAGACATACAGATTCATCACTATATGATAGTTATTTAACTCTAGACATGTGAAACAAGCACTGCCACATACTGGTGTCAGAGACATACAGATTCATCACTATATGATAGTTATTTAACTCTAGACATGTGAAACAAGCACTGCCACATACTGGTGTCATAGACATACAGATTAATCACTATATGATAGTTATTTAACTCTAGACATGTGAAACAAGCACTGCCACATACTGGTGTCTTTTCATAGACATACAGATTCATCACTATATGATAGTTATTTAACTCTAGACATGTGAAACAAGCACTGCCACATACTGGTGTCATAGACATACAGATTAATCACTATATGATAGTTATTTAACTCTAGACATGTGAAACAAGCACTGCCACATACTGGTGTCTTTTCATAGACATACAGATTCATCACTATATGATAGTTATTTAACTCTAGACATGTGAAACAAGCATTGCCACATACTGGTGTCTTTCATAGACATACATATTCATCACTATTTGATAGTTATTTAACTCTAGACATGTGAAACAAGCACTGCCACATACTGGTGTCTTTCATAGACATACAGATTCATCACTATATGATAGTTATTTAACTCTAGACATGTGAAACAAGCATTGCCACATACTGGTGTCTTTCATAGACATACAGATTCATCACTATATGATAGTTATTTAACTCTAGACATGTGAAACAAGCACTGCCACATACTGGTGTCTTTTCATAGACATACAGATTCATCACTATATGATAGTTATTTAACTCTAGACATGTGAAACAAGCACTGCCACATACTGGTGTCTTTCATAGACATACAGATTCATCACTATATGATAGTTATTTAACTCTAGACATGTGAAACAAGCACTGCCACATACTGGTGTCTTTTCATAGACATACAGATTCATCACTATATGATAGTTATTTAACTCTAGACATGTGAAACATTAAGCACTGCCACATACTGGTGTCTTTCATAGACATACATATTCATCACTATTTGATAGTTATTTAACTCTAGACATGTGAAACAAGCACTGCCACATACTGGTGTCCTTTCATAGACATACAGATTCATCACTATATGATAGTTATTTAACTCTAGACATGTGAAACAAGCACTGCCACATACTGGTGTCTTTCATAGACATACAGATTCATCACTATATGATAGTTATTTAACTCTAGACATGTGAAACAAGCACTGCCACATACTGGTGTCTTTTCATAGACATACAGATTCATCACTATATGATAGTTATTTAACTCTAGACATGTGAAACAAGCATTGCCACATACTGGTGTCTTTCATAGACATACAGATTCATCACTATATGATAGTTATTTAACTCTAGACATGTGAAACAAGCACTGCCACATACTGGTGTCTTTTCATAGACATACAGATTCATCACTATATGATAGTTATTTAACTCTAGACATGTGAAACAAGCACTGCCACATACTGGTGTCATAGACATACAGATTCATCACTATATGATAGTTATTTAACTCTAGACATGTGAAACAAGCACTGCCACATACTGGTGTCATAGACATACAGATTCATCACTATTTGGTAGTTATTTAACTCTAGACATGTGAAACAAGCACTGCCACATACTGGTGTCATAGACATACAGATTCATCACTATTTGGTAGTTATTTAACTCTAGACATGTGAAACAAGCACTGCCACATACTGGTGTCATAGACATACAGATTCATCACTATTTGATAGTTATTTAACTCTAGACATGTGAAACAAGCACTGCCACATACTGGTGTCATAGACATACAGATTCATCACTATTTGGTAGTTATTTAACTCTAGACATGTGAAACAAGCACTGCCACATACTGGTGTCATAGACATACAGATTCATCACTATTTGATAGTTATTTAACTCTAGACATGTGAAACAAGCACTGCCACATACTGGTGTCATAGACATACAGATTCATCACTATTTGGTAGTTATTTAACTCTAGACATGTGAAACAAGCACTGCCACATACTGGTGTCATAGACATACAGATTCATCACTATTTGATAGTTATTTAACTCTAGACATGTGAAACAAGCACTGCCACATACTGGTGTCATAGACATACAGATTCATCACTATTTGATAGTTATTTAACTCTAGACATGTGAAACAAGCACTGCCACATACTGGTGTCATAGACATACAGATTCATCACTATTTGGTAGTTATTTAACTCTAGACATGTGAAACAAGCACTGCCACATACTGGTGTCATAGACATACAGATTCATCACTATATGATAGTTATTTAACTCTAGACATGTGAAACAAGCACTGCCACATACTGGTGTCATAGACATACAGATTCATCACTATTTGATAGTTATTTAACTCTAGACATGTGAAAGTATGAGTTGTAGTCAGCTCTGTTCCAATGGAAGTTTCTTATGAATATGGAAAACATTTCTCTGTTTTTAATTGTTTTAATCCTTTTTTTACCCCTTTTTATGTATTGAGTGGATGACCCATACTTTTGATTGCAAACCAAATCATTGTCTTCACTAAGACTCAGTTTTAAACTGAGATGATATATTGCTCCTATGTCTTAAAGATGGTGGCTGCACATCGCTGCATGTCACGTACATGAGCCAGAGAACCAGGACTCTGTTCAAATGGACGGTCATTACTTAACTTTAGTATGGCTGCTGTGACGCACAATTTCTTGACAACTAATTGTTTGTGGCGTTTCACAATAAAAGTTCATTTGTGACAGGAAAGGAGAGCCTTTTGTCTTTGAGGTGGGGAACACTGACAATGGTGCCTTGGCTGGCTAATGGAAGAAGAGCATTTACTGTTTGTGTGAAGCAGGACAAGTGCCAGTGTTAATTTGCAGAGGTTTGAGCTGAAGAAGCCATACAGAAATAACCAGTCTGCTTCATTAATTTGTAGTCAAAGTAGTTTGGCTGCATCGTGTTATGTATCATCTTTTGTATTTAGTGTGAAATTAGGGAAGTGAGCATGTGTCAACAGGGACATGGGAACGCATAGTATAGTGAGTACACCTGTTGTAAAAGTTATGGAAACATGTAGTAAAGTGAATACACCTGTCTTTAAGGTCATGGGAACATGTAGTAAAGTGAATACACCTGTCTTCAAGGTCATGGGAATGTGTATTAAAGTGAGTACACCTGTCTTCAAGGTCATGGGAACATGTAGTAAAGTGAGTACACCTGTCTTCAAGGTTATGGGAACGATGCCATAAAGATAGTACTGAAACATCAAATGAAAGTTTAGATAATATTGTTGTTTTAAATATAGTACATGTATTAGGCTCTGTCCATATGTATGTATGACTTAGAATATTTTAAGAACCATAGACTAGATTCTTTTCGCATTTGGTGCCTAGGTTCATTACAGTATGTGAAAGGTCCCTGTTTGGTGACCTTGGCCTTTATTTCAAGGTCACAAGGGGACTTTAACGTTTTACACTTGTAGGCAAGATATCTCAAGAACCATTTGCTGGAAGGCACTGCCACACTTTGAAGATTTCAATGTGTCAACCTGCATGATAAGCACATCAGTAAGATGCCTCAATACCCACTCTAGGATTTTGTTCATATTTGACACTAAGCTTTATTTTGGGAAGGCGCTGGGCTCAGTTGATTTTGGGGGCATTCATATCAAGGTCAAAGTGAATCTTGAAAATATTTGTGTTTGAACAGCTGCAGAGCAGAATATCACAAGAGGTTGACTGGTCATGTTTATGTTGACATATAGCTTCATTTTAAACTACCATCTCCACTTTCATTACTTTTTTATTTTGATTTCTTAATTTGCATCAGGGGATAATGTCCGTTTAGTGACAACTGCTTGTTTTTGTTATGTTTATTAAAGCAAGACAACTTGTGCAGTTTCCTGACTGCAATGTAAAACATACTCCCATGCATTTCTCAACAGGAAGTATCTTCAGTCATCATGGTTGTGGTATTAATCGGTGCTTGTTTCATTTCCACATTCGCATTGTGTCCCATTATTGCCCACAGTGGGCTCTGGAGACTAATTAGTGTTCATAAAATTGAAACGTCTATTAAACTTTAGAAAGGATCACACTTTCCCTTTGTAATGATTGTCTCCTGTTATTGCCCACATGAGTTTTGTGGTGGTGTTTATGATTACAATCAATTACTGATCGATTACTTAGCCCTGATTATCAATCTGCCTCTTGTGAGTGATAACCAACACTAACAGTACAGCCAGTTTTTTTGAGTGATCTCTTGGTTCAAACCCTTGCTCATTACACTGAAGGCTCTGTTTTCCCATGATTTATACCTTGAAGTATGAGTTTCTCTCAGTATTTATTGACTTCAACTTGTCGACTATAGCTCAAAACAAAATTATCGCGAAATATACCACCCATCATCGCAGAGCTGAGAAAGAATGTTTAACTTGTTACGTTACACAGGTTATAAATATTTACCAGCTATGGTGACAGACTGGGTGCTATGAGACAAAGGATCTGAGTGAAGGTGAATCTTGGATTCAAACCAGTCTTTAGTTCCTTCATATAGAGTAAACTAAAATATTGTTGTGTTACACAAAGTAACTACAGTTAATTGGTGACTGTCTCGTTAACAGGGTGTGTGCTCACGGCATCGATCACTAGGTGGCTTTTTCCTGACAGTAATACTTCTGAGTGCAGCTATATGCAGCTAGGAAGGCACAAATCATGTTAGTTATTGAACGTGTTTCAGTAGATATATTTTAACCTTGACATTTGGACAGCAAATGGAAATTGGCCTTGGAAATTATAGTCTTTTTCGGTATTTTTAATGAAAATTTTTATGCATGTGTGCTTGTGAACTGAATGCAAACACAATTCCCTGAGATTAATTGATGTGAACAGTGTTAACAGGCTTTGAATGAATGAATCAAGCAATGTATCATTTGACAATATTGATAATGATTGGAAAGCATGCCAGACTTGGACAGCTGTTACAGCATAATAGGATCTTGGATGTCTGCAATGTGATCTGCCATCATTCAGTTTCCATAAACAGTAGTAAGGTGATACTGACTTTTAAATCAGTTAGAAATGATGTGTCTGGTGGAACAAGTGAATGTGCTGCTTCCAGCCATACTACACCAGAAGTAAAAGCAGAAAAGGTCCTCACATTTTAATTAAGGTACACCACATATAGCTACGCATCTGAATATGCTTAGTCAGCAAAATATGTGAAGTCCATTCAGGTTTCCATTCCCATTGTGATCATGATATTGCTTGAATATTCCTAACAACAGTGTAGCCAAGGAAAATAAAGACAGTTGGCTTCAGATCTATATTGAATCAGTGCCTTCCAGAAAATAACATGAAATTCCTGGATCTGTGCAGGTTCTGTCCTTTCTCAGATGGAATGAAAATCCTGAATCTGCAGAAGACATTAAATCTCCTTCCTTACACTGGGAATGTCATTTTGACTGTGTCTTGAATGGAATCCTGACCCTGAAGGGAATCATGGCCCATATTTCATTGCAAAAAGTTCAATTTGTATCTGGAACTAACAAATAAACTATGACAAATCTGTCATCTGTAATACAGACCTTGAAACTACATTGCAAAATGGAAACAATGGAGATTGTAGAATACTCTCTGTGTTATTTTTTATTTTAGGTTATGTAGATAATTTTAGAAATGTCTTTTGAAAGCATGTTAATTTCACAAAGCAAAAACAATTTTTTGATCATGCTTCCAATTTTTATTGCTGAACATACACAGAGCACAAACCTGATAAGTCTTTTATGTAGACACCACTAAGTTTGTTGACCTTTGTCATTACATTTAGGTGGAAGCTGAGGTGGCTGAGTGGGTTAGATGACTTTGTAGTGGCAGTTAGGTGTCTTACTTTTAGAGTGGGTTTGAATCCTAGATAGGACTAACCAAACAGAAGTAGGAGAGTCTGTACTATATACTGAGAAAGTGTAATCCCAAATATAACATGTTACATGTTAAGATAAGGCTGTTCATTGTTACCGGGTTACTAAGTGTTAATGTGAATATTTGGCTTTGTTACCAGCTTTTGTTTCTTTTGGAAATGACAATATGTGACCATTTCTTCTGCCTCAAGAACAAAGGGATGCAACAGCATCGTTGTAAAGCACGCAATTCTCGTCTTCCTAGTTGGAGGTTGTGCAACAGGCTAGCGACCCACTCACTTAAAAACCAGGGCCTAGATTTTCGAAGCTCTCTTGGTGCTAAGATAGTCGTAAGTTAATGTTCATGTATGGCACTTACGACTATCTTAGTGCTAAGTGAGCTTCGAAAATTTAGGCCCAGCCTGTTACAGAAACTGCAGCATCATTATCTTCAAATCGTTACACCATCTCCAATATTTTTCAAGAGGAAACAAGATGCTGCCATGCCACACAGAAAGTACAGAGATGTGCAAGCATTAAGGGAATAGTGTTATCTAGCATGCCAACGTATGTATAATTGACCAGTAGGGACCGAAAGTTTCTGACAGTATCATCAGCGGATTTTGACACTGCCGTGCCCATATGTTGACACCTTTCAGGACTTGTGGGTTCCTGATAGTGGGCAGTAATGGGAGGACATGACATTTCATGACTCAGGGCCGGGGATTAGTCAGGCTATAAGTAACCCAAGGGCTATTAACACAACTCAATGCCAAGGATTAAGATGGACTGATGTTTAGGAGTCTGGCACCACAGTATGGAGGAATCAGGAGACTTGAATTATGTTTCATGTTTTTATACGTTGGTAAACTGTCATGAATACTATATCTTATAAAGATTTAGAAATGTTTATGAATTCTTTTGCTATGCTGATGATTCAACCAAAATATTTTGTTTTCTGATATTCTGAAAAGCTGTGTATGCAGTCAGTCATTGTCATGTTTGGTTACTTTAAATACATATGATCCATATGTCCTTGAGTTTGAGGTTTTCTAGTCAGAATATTAGAAATTTTCTTTTTGTTATAGACAAATGTATAACTCTCATTCAATAACTTTGTCTGCTGTCTTCATTCTTACTGTGATGAACTTTCTTGTCAGCCAGTCACCTTCTAGATATCCACGTCCTTGGTGCAAGAAGATTAAAGTAGATCAGTGCGGGGTACCTAATTTCCTTATGAAGCAAGATAACCAAAAAATGACACATCATATGGACAATAATATTCAGTAATTGTTTATGAATGACATGACAACCACACACAAAAAGTTATACCATCAAGAATTTCCATATCTGTGACAAAGCTGGTCAAGAACTGTATTAGAAAACTGACATCTCTTTTGCGCAATGACCGCTTCAACATTCATTTATCTTGGCCTGTCAAATTTGTGCTTTTGACATCCAAACTAATATGCAAGAGTTTGTCAGATGTTGAGGGAGGTTGTGTTCTTGTTGTGTAAGATCCAGATTTAATGAGACTGGGGGATAAAATCTGACAATGAAACAGGGGCATTTCTAAGAAGTTGAGACCAATCACAAAGTTCATTAATTAAACTTCTTTAAGATGCTTTCACAAGCTGATGATTGAGATGAATGATGAGTTTTGAGGTCACTGACGACTGATGAAGTCAGCATCATCCTCTCTGTTAATGAAAGGCTTGTCTGCAAATGTGGACTGCTTCTCACAGTTTTCTGTTATGTTTCTGTACCAAAGGCATTGTGCTGTCTTTCTGTGAGGGAAATTTACTGGTATGTCTCTGTTATGCTATGATAAAGAGGTTGCCATATTTACATGCTGATTCACAAGCTAAAACTGATGCAGTAGTTGAATGGAAATCAGTCAGTATATGAACTTGGTAAGAAACCAAGAAATAATACAATGTCATACAATTAACAAATTGTATTAAAATTTGCAAAGTAATAAAACTTACTTCAGTGAGAAGCAAGAGTGAGAATGCCTTTTATACCAAAGAAAACTGAAGATTCTCCAGCTCCCCAGGTCAGAATATTGTGGAAAGGCCTTATTAGGGCTGTACCATAGGTAGCTCCAAGAAACAGATGATATTCCATCACTGACTGGCCATGTACACATTGAGTATATGAAATACGGCGCGCCTAAATGGCAGAGAAAGGATAGATTTCTGATGGACATTCTAAAGTTAGAGCTATACAGCCTGATGGTCTGGTGAAAATCTTAGATAACTTGATCCACATGTTTGAGTAAATTCGCCACATCTTGAAAATAATTTTCAAATTGAGCATTACATTTAGATTTGACATTTACTGTTTAAACTGTTTGAACTGTCACATTGCAAGCTCTTAGCACTGCATTGACGTTAAATCATTTATTGTAACTAAAATAGAGGATTGTCAGGTGTGGTTATATCCATTTTGTGCTTGTAACATTTTGAAGTTACCAGCTCTGATGTCTGCCTCTTGGCTTATTTAATACACTGATACATTGTATAACACTTGGAACAATGTTCCACAATTAATATCACTGAAACATTTATGAAGCTGCTGCCCTATGTTGTTGAAACAAAGTGACGCATGATGTGCCATTATGCCTCTGAGTATTGTGTAGCATTCCTTAACTTCTGTGAATGGCATTTAGAATTTTTTCATGAAGAACAAGTGAGATGGTTCTATGGATGTACTGCTTTTTTGTCATAGTGAGCATGACATTTCGCTGTAGACACTATCAACTTTATCCATCAAGTGATATTCAGACAGTTCAAGTAGGAATATTATATACGTGAGATTAGTTTTGCTCTGCTTTTATAAACGTTCCAGCAATATCACGCCATGGTATTCCAGAAATGGTTTTCACACATTGTACCCATATGGGGAATCAAACTCTTGTTGTCAACATGGTGAATCAATACTTTGACCATAAGGCTACCCTCCAACTGAAGGTTATATAAAACATCACAGTGACTGATATGAACAGGCCGTCCGACTTTTTCTCCAGGCTGTTGAGTTAGTTTTTGGTTGAAATTTCCATGTCTCCACGATGATGACAGATAGCTTTTTTAAATGGAACATAGAAACTGATATTACTAAACAAGATAACTATGGATACAACTTCTTTATTACTTCTTGTTTGGGGATTTTTGCTGTTGGTGTGTGTTGAGTCTGGCTGTTACACCTCCCAAGGGTTTCTTTGTGGAATCTTTTGCTGGTTCCCTTTATCGAAAAATATTGCTTCAAACCAGAAATACTATACTGGTGAGAGTCCCATTTGTAAAATGTCCATCTGCTTGACTTGATGAGAGGACTGGGAAACAAGTTACTTGGACTTCTCAAGGGTATTGATTCAGTTAGTAGCATCACATACACTTGTCATGTATTTATGGAAATGGGGCTTACTGTAGACATAAAGAAAAGTCATTAATATTATCAAGAATATCCCTGTTGTGATTAGATTGAGCTGTCATGATGTTGAGAAACATGAAAGCTTTCAAAGTGATGTGATTGAATCTGTGTTTCCATTCATTGCCCTCACTTGAGAATTTATGAATGTTTTAGCTCACTTGGGAGCATTGTTGATTATTAGCCCATCTGAAGTCCATCTGTAATTTTGCACTTCTCAGAAACTTTGAAGGACCAGGGCTTGACTGGGTTCATTAGATTCTTGTCATTAGAAGTGTGCACCTTGGCGGTGACGGCCTCTGAAATGTTAAACGTACACGCTGTTGTATTAGGAAGGTTGTCGTAGGGATGTGTTAGTGCACAGTCTTGCTGGTCACAGCAGGGGTGTCATGACAAGATTTGGAGGCTTTCCTTCTGTCATCATTGTGGGCTCGTACACAGGATGTATCTGTCACAATCAACTAATAACCTTTAATAGGTAGCTCGTTTTAGTGATCTATTCATTCACTTTATGTGAGATGAGACCAAAATGAACAATCCCTCTGCTTAAAAATGTTGTTTATACTGGATGGAGTTATACATATGGAGGTTTGTAGCGACCGATCAAAGGTTCATGTTAGCTGTTGTCCATCACATCTGTCTCCCTGAGATTTGCATCTAAAATGCTTCCTTTTGATTCTAACTGTCTGATACTAAAACAGACATGCAGCTTGTCCTTTGATTATCAAATGCATGTATTGTAGATTTTGTATTTTGTTTCTGAAATTTGGAACTAATTTTTCTAGCAATGAAAAACACGGAAGTCCTGAAAGTTTAACATGAATGTTATCTTATATGTGCAAATGATATACCTTCATTAATCTCAACATTTACGTTATGTTAAGCCTTTTAAGGTGGAAATTCCAATTGATTATCCCATGAATTGCACTTGAAGGTCACCCTAAATATTGAAGAGATGTTTTATGCCATCTTTTCACAGAGCTGAGAGTTAGTATACGTTATCACGTAAGTAATATTCCTTTAAGGGGTCCATGACGGTTTAAATAGCTCATGAAGGGTATCCATCAAAGGTATATATAAATATTAATCAGATATTTAATCTCAGCTTTTTGTGAACAAACTAGTAAAACTATCAAGGACATGATCTTGTTGCAGCCGGAATCGTACAATCAACTGCACGTTTCATGTGAGTTTCAGTGTACATTCAAAACTCAGCCACAACCGAGACATCCTAGGATCTATTTTTGTCCACTAATAGTAGTAAGAATCAGATGTTTTTTAGCATCTCTTGAATGGTATATTTATTCAAATTAGAGGACCTTTAAATGGAAGACCTGTCTTCTGACAGTACTTACACTGCGAAGGAAAGTTCTACTGCCACATGACATACTGGTTGTATGAGAGAAGGCATGCAAACGTCAAGTCATTAGTGTTGTGATATTGCCACTTGTTTCTGTAATGAATGAAGAGTGTAATTTGAAATGATATTTTAGCATTTTGACCTTAGACTCAAACAAAGGTATGGTGGTGTACAGTATCATAATTGAATGGAAATAGATACTTGAGCCAAATGATGATTACAGATGAGTCAATGAGGTCAAATGTACAACAGGTGCTTTGTTGGTCAGTTCTAGGTCAGTCTCTTGGGGCATTTCAAGGTATTGCAACAACACTGATGCTTGTATCTGTTTTGTTTTGTTTTTTTGGCCACCTAAAGTATCTGACTTGAATATGGCAGCCTGTAGACAATCATATCTAGATCAAGAACCCGTTTCACAAGTTTTTATAATGCTACAACTGCCACTTCAAACCTACTTATGACCACCTATAGTAGTTTTGTGACACTCAGCCCAGGCAATCTGTACTGTGATCATCTGCTACTAACATCAGCACTCAAAGGAAATGCTGCACAGCAACATAGTGCCTTTAATGATTTTGTGGCAAAACAGTTTTTTGAAGCCTCCCCAGTTTCCTTATAGCTGTCCCAAATCATGAATTCTCGTCCAGGGAGACCAAATGATTGAAATCATGAGCATCAGCTCCCTCCAAAAGGATACAGTGGTAGCAGATAAATACATTTCTATCTTGTTTTTCAACAAGCTGAGACCCATGAAAGTCTGGATTATAGAATATTGGTCCAGGTTCCCAATTGCACAGATCAATTCTCATGCTCTTGATCATTGCATTGTCTGGTCCAGATTCGATTATTTACAGACCACCACCATTTAGCTGGAATATTGCTGAGTGCGGCATAAAACTAAACTCAGTTAACAAGCTGAACAACTTGGTACCTATTCCAAATGATTCCTTCACATGTTGTACCAGTATGGGAAGTTGAACTCTGGTCTTTAACATGACCAGCCAATGTTTCCACTAAGTACACAACCACCCTGACCTATTAGGAAGATCTGGAGACTTATAACATAACAGCTTCATCGCATGTGGGTTTGCCTCAAAGGGCAAATAGTTCCACAGGTTCCAAATTCTCAAAGGGCCATTTGTAAGTATAGAGAGCTGTCTCGGCACAATGCTGACATATAGCTGACATATTATGTAAAGCTAAACTCACTCTCTCAGCACAATGGGTTTCCTATTTACCAAGCTGAACTTTACAAACAGTTCAAGGCAATTGAGCCACGAATCACAGATTTCTTACTCAGTAGGCAGCATTAGCGAAGGACTTGACTGTTCAGTCCACACTCATCTGACTTCAGATCTCAAGTGGAATCCAGTCTACCCTTCACACTGTCATAAAGTTCCAGATCCTTGGCTGTGACTTTAAAACAGTGCCATGTGAATATTCTAAACTCAGTAACCAATTTACACGTCCATTTGTAATTCCAGATATTATTCAGAGGGAAACTAAATATTGTATGAATATACATTTGTCCTACAGAATAGCCAGTTGAAATATTGAAACAAGGACTCTTTTAATTGCCATTCTAGTGGTTCAAGGATAGATGAGGGATGAGGATTAGTTTATGGATATACAACTTCCTTATTGTGTATGCAACTTCTTTATTCTGTAGAGGCAGCGATTCAACATACATCTAAGGTGGTTGTCTACGAAGTGATTTCATCCTTCACTGAAACAATGTTCAAGTAGAAGATTTATTCCAGTGCTGAATTTGTTTTCTAAAAAAGTGTCGGCCATGTTGTTTGATATTTATAACTTCTGAATGTCTGTATTTTTTCTGTTCATTTTGTTGTATTTATGCAAAGACTGGTAAAAATGCCTGTGCAAGACTTTATGAGAATAGTGTCACTTAGCAGACAGTTATTCATCATTATTGCAGGAACAAAGGCAACTATAAACCCCAGCATTTCAAACCATTTGTTTCAGGTATCTGGTGGTCTTTCTTGTGACAACTTTCTGGACTTATCACAGTGCATTCCTGTCATTATTGATATTCACATGCAAATAAATTTGAATTTAATTATCAAAACTATAATGAGCATTCTTCAAAACATAAAGCTTGAATGTGAAATGAAAGAAGGATGTAACTTACCAAGTTGCACACATACACATATATCCACTTGTCACAACCGCTGAAGATTTGACCTTTTAGCTATTAGAAGTTGTCATACTACTTCAGACAGATGTATTGTGATGTATTCCTGCGTGTAGCTTTGATGCTTTAGAAGACATATAGTCAGTAGGATCTAAGTATGGACATACATCAATATGTTGTATGCTGTCTTTGCACGCGTTCCACCTCCCTGTCCATAACTGGACACATTAAATGACCAAGCCATTCCACAGGTGATGTGTGATGTCACCCTGATCACCCCTTGGGGTTAATCATTGCTTGGTCCAGAATGTATGGACTCTCTTATGTCTGGACTAGTCCATTATCATGATGAGGGATGAAGGTCATTCCAGACTTGACAGTTATGTTATCAGAGCGTAATTTGTTTCAAGTTTTATTTGTGCCAATCAGTGATTTGGATTTGATGTGTCAACTTAAACAGGTTGGCGTCTGATGCCAGTTCAGAGTTCAGAGTTAGTGACTCAAGAATTCTGACAGAAACCTGAAGTATGCATAATGAATATTGAATAGGTGTTGCCTTTCTCCCAGGAAAAAATCTCAAGGAGAATGGTAACGCCTTGTCATCTCTGGAGGTGACAATGTATATTGATAAGTTTCTAAAATGATAGAAGTTAGGTAACATTCAAGGTCAATTCACCAATATGTGGAGAGTCGCAAATAGAACTGGTGAAAAGGACTGTTCAGTTAAGTTTGATATTGTCAAATGCAGCCTCTTCACTGAAAATTACTTTGTGTGAAGATTAAAGTGGCATTAAGAGACTGAGTGATTGCTAAGGATCTGCTAAGGCAGATTGCTAACCTCAACACTCTCAGCTGACTGGTATCCTGACATCATCAAGATAGGTGGAGGGGGATCTCTTGGGGATGGGTTGGGGCAGGACATCAAGGTGGTTGGAAGGGGATCATCAAGATTTGGGAAGGGTGGTGGTGGGTACAATTCATGGCAGTTTAGTGGCATAAGGCATAAGTGGATGACCTCCTGAGGGTAACTCAATACTCAAGTTTGGGGTTGGATTTGTAAGTGACATCACTGAGTGATTTAGGAGGGATTGAAAGCTGCTTGATATTCCTCCCTATGAAGCACTCTGGTTCAATCATTACTGAATCCTCAAGGACAAATTCTTTTTTAAGAGCCATTGAAAATGTTTTGTACTGCTTGAGTGAATACAGTTTGCTTGTTATTTCAAACAAGAACATGAGATAATGGTGTTGGGGATTGATTGGAACTGTTACATCGTCTTACTGAGTAATGTACAGAACAGTCATTAGCATCAGCTTGATTTTGATTCATGTATAATGATACCGTCACTCAGTGATTCTAACAACACACGTGTCAGCTGAAGCTAAAGCATGTGTAACGTCTGTGTTGTGGGGTAATATGTGTTTATACTTCTTCACCCTGACATTCGTAGTTTGACGTCTTGTGCGTCAGTATTACCCATCATGCATTAGCCCTGCTAAAAGCATCCTCAGATGTCATCTGATAATCTAGTTCTTTTTTAACATTGGGAACTTGTGCAATCCTAGATGAGGTCCTCAACAGAATTTGTGGGTTCAAGTTGACAGTTGTCAGGCTAATAGGATGCATGCACACAAGGGATTGTCAGGTTGATTTTGTCAAGATAAATAGCTGTTGTAGATCCTGCAGTTTCAATATCAGTATCAGAATCAGAACTGGCTATGCTTCACAAACAGCAGATTATCAATTCTGCTTCATGCAACATTATAGGGCATGAGATTAGCCATGAAAATAAAGCAAGGTGAACACTTCCTAATGACTTTAATGGTGTATTACTGTGAAGTATTTTATGTCTTTTTGGATTTGTTAGAAGATAGTTTATTAGCAGATAAGAGTAAGTCGTCAGCAACACATGCTTGTTGTAAGATGTTGTTATTGAGATTGAGTGGTCTATTGGGTCCTAGTCAAAAAAGCCACATGGCAAAAGGGCTGCATCAAAAAGTTAAAAGGGCCTCAGACCCCTAGTAAAAATGGTTTCATTTTTAAAAAAATGTCTTTCAGTACAAGGTTACACATCAAAACAAAGTATACTTTATACGTACTAGTTAATTCAGTAATAAGATATTTTTTGAATATTTGAAAGAAAATTATAACATTATTTACAGACCGTCAGCATGTAGTTCGAATATTGGTAATTATGGTGTTGAACAACAAACAAACGTAGATTTCAGATACCGAGCTCTTTTACCGTCTGATGTTTAAACCCTTGATGTTTTTTTTTGTTTTTTGTTTTGTTTTTTTGTGTGTGTTAGTTTGGAATATTGAAAGTCCAGATAAAGAGAACGATTTCTCTCTGGTGGTTCCTTTGCATTCATTTCAGGAATATTATTCATCGTAAATGGTGAATGATTGATCCACTCAGATAACCTGATTTGTTTAACCTGCATGACTTTGCAATAATCAACTGATTTCAACATTGATGAAAGGAGACAGAAAATAATTTTGATGGATCACATATTAATGAACTGAAAAGGTTCAGACAGTCCCCAGCTATTGATGTAGCCATCTCCAAGTCCCACAGAGATACTTTTAGTCAGTGGGCTCTACAATATTGATACCATGGTATCACCAGTTGAAGATATATGCAGGGAAACGTTCAGCGATGAACAAATGTCTTCTCTTTTTCAATATCTGACATAACTTGGGCCTTCTTTCTGCAGACAGGATGAAGAGGCATTGATACAGAGTTGTTGGGGAGGGAAGACTTTACAGACTTGAATAAACATGAATTGAGCTTTTAGAGAAGAAATATTTATCATACTGCTTTCATTTGTTTCTTATGGGTTTGAAATGAATACTTTTTGAGCAACATGATTTTTTCACACCACACACACAACTGGAATAGATGTAGAAAATGTAGGGGCTGTGGTTCTAGGTGTAGAAAAACATAGGGTTCAAGGTGTAGAAAGCATGGGGGCTGTGGTTCTATTGTTACTGATAAATTGTGTGTGATGCTGTGAAAATTGATTGGCTTACTTTTTTGTTCAAATAGGACAAATTGTTATGGATAACAACTTCTTTAATGTGCGTGAGTGCGATGTTTCAATACAGGTTCTTGTGGCGTTGTCAAGCAGGAGTGATGCATGAACTGGAGGACATGTATATATATACTAATTATAATAATAAAGAAGTTGTTATCCATAACAATTTGTCCTATTTGTACACCTCAACTTCTAAAATCCCACTCTAACAAGTTACTTTTTGGTGTGTAAATGTTCCTTGAACCAAACAAAAAGGCTGATACTTGATTAGTTGATAATGGAATAGATGGCTCTTGTGTTAAATTGCTGCACTTTACAGTTTTGCTGATTTTGCATTTTTGTCAAAAGTGTTTTGCTATTTGCCAGACCATTTTATTTCTTGCTTTACAAATCCGCCTGCCACTTTTAAAATCCTAATGTTTTTATTTATCAAAATGTAAACTTTTAAGAAAAACTGTTTAGATTGTTTTTTGGGCACATATACACTTCAGAAAATGCCAGATGTGAAATAAAATATTCAGAAGGAATATTACCTTGATTGGGGATTATTTTTCTTTTTTTCATCCAGCCTTTATGTTCTCTGAGGACAGAACTCAGTAAAACAAAAAATGAAATTGGTCTGGCTTTATGATGAAATAACACAGTTTCTGACATGTTTATGTATATGAGTGTACTTCATAATATTAATGTTTTGTGTTGCCTTACCTGTTTTTTTCTTAAGGGTAGAACAATCAGGGTTCAAGTAATCTTTCAAAGTTTTTGGGAACACATGTGGAAGACTGTAAATAATAATCTCCAATGGACAAATCAGTGATAAAAATTATATTTAATACTGTTACTGAATTACCCTATGTTACCACGATTTAGGTGAACACAGGACCCTTCTTGTGTGTGTAATTGGTGCAACATCAGTTAGAATATGCTCCCTGTATTCATTAACAGTGAGTGGGATTAGTTTTATGCCAATTTTTAGCAATATTCCAGCAAGGAAACGTTGGGGGACTCAAGAAATGGACATATTGTACGCATGTGGGAAGCAAACCAAGTCTTTAGGGTGATGAGCGAACGCTAAATTACGCACTGGGCTACCCAGCTGCCGTGATTCATTAAAACATACTCACAATCATCCTCATAATACAGTGCAAAAATCATGGGATGGACTCTACTGTTAGTACAGATCAGGATGAGAATACAGTGTGAAAATCATGGGATGGACTCTGCTGTTAGTACAGATCAGGATGAGAATACAGTGTGAAAATCATGGGATGTTAGTACAGATTTCTGTACACTTCTTCATTTTAATTAACGTATGTTCAGTGTTGATTCAAACATATGGTGCAATATGTTTTCAGGGTAATAACGCAAAAGGTGAACATGTAAGTTATTGCGTATCAGTAAATTATCAAAACTGTAATCCCATAATTAAATATTGTCTCCCCTCATAAATTTACTGTCAGAATGTTCTGTTGTCTGCTGGTTTCCAATGCAGTGAACATTTTGGGTCTCCCCATAGCACGAGGAGAAGTAACATACCATGTTTTGGGGTTACTCCTTATAGCGCGGGATCACTACCTTCGTATGGAAACCCAGGTGATGAATTCTTTTTCATGGAAATCAGTAAATACAATGTGTCATTTAATAAAAAGTCAAGCAAACTGGTTATTTTTTTCTTGATTCTGTGAATGGTTTTTTTTTAGAACTGTTAAAAATAAACATATTTACAGGTAAGTTATTTGATCATATGTGCACATTCAGTTTTCTTGTCTGCATGGCACGATAAACGGTGTTTACAGGTGACACTGTCATCTCACTGTACTCAAGAAATTACGGGAAAAAGAAATGCCCCGAAAACATGATACAGCACGATATGACACATCACCTATCATGTAGAGACAAATTCTGTTATAGTCTAAAGAATTTTCTCTTCACTGTTCTCCTCCAATGGATACAGGTTAAAAAAAACATAGGGAAAAGGGTTTTCTTTTTAAAAAAATTGAGTTTTTTCAAGCATCAAATAATTTATTTCTGTCATGGAACAGACAAGAAAAGAAATGATTTACAGATTCTGCTAACTTTAAAATATTGAAAAGTGGTGAAAAACGTAAATCCAGAAAACTCTATTGTTTTTGTATTGCTGCATGGAACCTGTTTCTTGTCACTACCTGAGCATAATTTTTTGAAAGAATTCTTCTTATTAAGACCAACATTTTTGCTAAATGTTAGATTTGTGATCAACAGTGTTACTATCGATCAAATTATGTGGTTTAGCAACCACTGACGAGCTTCTGCAACTACCACCGTCAAACAAGAATTGAATTCAGATGTCTCCTGGCTTGCAAGTGCAGCTTTGTTGATCTAGACAACATTGCTGAGTGAGTGAGGTTAGTTTTATGCCTCAATCCGCAAGATTCCAGCTATATGGCGGTGGTCTGTAAATAACCGAGTCAGGACCAAACAATCCAGTGATCAGCAGCATGAGCATTGATCTGTGCAGTTGGGAACCGATGACATGTTAACCAAGTCAGCAAGCCTGGCCTACCGATCCCGTTAGTTGCCTCTTGCAATAAGCATGGATTACTGAGGGCCAGTATTCTATGATGAACCCTCACAGAGCAACGTCCACAAATTGGGTAGCTCTTTGAGTCAAGTTGATCAATCACAAACTTTTCAGACCCATTTTCTAGTTCACCTTAACCAACAGTCAGTGTTATTTCTGTCTACCTGCCCTTTGTTAACAGTATTTGTCTCTATAGCTAACTTCCAGACTTCCTGTCAGACTTTAAACATGGCCAGTAGCCATACTGAAGTACCATATTTGTATTACTCTGTTTTTTTTTAAGTATTTACGGTGCTTATCAAGTGTGTAGTGTATGGAGTAGCTCATACAAATCGCATATTTGGGCATTTGATCAAGCTTCCACCTCTGAAATTTATACGTTCAGCTTTTTTCTGGTGTTTCTATATTTTCAATGTCTGAAACTACAAGGCCTTTCATTTGCAGCTGTGTCTGAGTGGAATAAGTTACCAAAATACATTAAAGACTGTGACACTTTCTCTCTGTTCAAATTCAGACTCAAAACATATCTATATAAACAAGCATTCTTTGATGAGTCAAGTCAGTGAACCCTTGGACTGTGCGCTTAGACCATGAAATATTCATGGAGTCTTGCGCAATATAAATGAACTGTTGTTATTAATATTATTATCATTGTAGCATGTATGTAGCCTTGTATGATTGATTCCAGCTTTAGGCATCAGTATTTCTTCCACAGAGCATTCCTAAAATTGCAACCTGTTGAAAGCAGGGATCTTTATTTTTTTTTTATGATTAAAAATATTTAGAAGATTTATTGGATTCAATCAATGGTGATGGGATATTATTGAATGTTTTGAGAGTGCATCACCATTTGCACTTACAACTGTATTCATTTGGAATGCAGTCACTTTTGACAGATGATTGGTGTATTACATGTAATTTGCCTGTATACGATTTTCATTTTAAAACAAACAACCAGAAACAAACACTAACAAATGTGTGATGCAAGATGAGTGTCAAAAGTAATTTACGAAGTGATTTCTTGACCTTCTTGAAAAAACGTCAAAATAAAGAATAAGGGACCCCATGCATGAGTATGGGGCTACTGCATTGTGCACGTACATATCATGTGTTGTGTTTAGGGGTGGTAATAGAGGGAAATGGTGGTGCATTCATAAGATGTCTGTCCTTGAAACATTTGTTAACGTTGACACTTCCTATCCAAATTGAAAGTTCATTATCCCCTTCTTATTTTTGAAGAGTATAGTTTATCAAATGCTTACAAATGTCTTAGCTGCTGTTAGCTACAGAGTCTTGCGACTATTATTTGCTTACCAGCTGTTTAGTGTCAGCTGACAAAAACATTCAGTTTGTGTAAAATGCATGAAGATGTTTGTTTCGGTCTGTGTAGTGCAATGAACGAAGGCACATGCTTTTTAATGTGTTGATTGTGTGCTGTATCAGTTACCTGTATAACAATATACATGTGTTTTTTTCAGTGAGTGTGGTTTTCTATGTTAGTTGTGACATTTGTCATTATAATTCACACCAGTGCTTGAAACAAGTTGAGCAATGAAAACAGTGCTGAAAACCCACCTGTTCAGTAAAGTTTTTAAAAACACCTACAGTAATTGACAATTATGACAACAATGGTGTCAACGGGGTACCTGAGAATCTGCATGATTGAAACTATTCATTGTAATATTTACCTGTAATTTCCTGTTGCAAACAAGTATGGTCGTTATTCAGCCTTTTTCAGTTACCCCGGTAACTGATTTCACTCTTTGGTTTAAGAATTCAACCAACTGCAGAAAAATGCCATTGTGGAAAAATAATATAAGATATAAGAATAGATTAATTATTAACAAAAATAATTCTGTGCCTGACTGTTCATGTGTAATGATTTAGAAAAATATAGAAATACAATATTAATAAGTATCTGCTCCTGAATAATCACATGATTTGTATGTAATCTTTTGAATCAGTAAGGTAAATCCAAATTCAGTCATTCATTGTTGTTAAGAAAAGTTTTGTCACAGGATATTTCTGTAAATAAAAGCTGCAAAGATCTGTCTCTATCTACAGTATAAAAGGACATGCTACAAAACATTTTCAACACTGATAACAAAATCTGAACAGGGACAAACCTTTTCCATAACTTTCAAACAATATCAAAGAAAAGATATAAAAATGTAAATATGATAATTCAAAGTAAAAGAACTCAATGAATTTTCATAACATGTTAGGAAATACCTCAAAATACTTTCTGTGAACATAATATGGTAATACAAGCCACAATATCCTTTCCATTTGTATTGAAAACAATAAAGCAACGAAATACTTTCAATATTCATAAAAAAGTGAGAGTGATGTATCAACCCTTTCATGGCTGATAGGCAGGATGATTTCACAGTTTCAACTGTATCATAAGCAGGTATTTGTGGTGAGACCACATGTGTGCTTCATCGAAACTATTAGAAAGTCCTTGAAAGAACTCTCTGTGACCAACGTTGCCTAACGAAGCCTGCAGTCGGCCCATGGTTTAGCTGATTCCTTTGTTATTCTGGAAATATACATTTACTGGACTGTTGTAGGTATTTGACATGGTACTGGTCTCCATCAGATTATGCAGTCTCATGATTGCTGGTGAGACACCAGAAAAGGGCTTTACACTTTATACCCATGTGGGAATCGAACCCTGGTCATCAGCATGACACACAAAGACTGTAAACACTAGGCTACTCCACCACCCCAGTTGGTTCTTTTCAGGTGGTGTAGCCCTGCACGTATATTGGCAAGTGCAGCCTTAAACATCCATGGAATAACAGTGACAGAACCCTTGCTACATCTATAGGAAACAACACTGAGCCTTGAGGCTTCATTTAAAGACGATAAACCAGGAATATTTCATCTGAAAACCATTCCCACATCTTACCATAGTTTAAAATAATTTTTGTTCTCGATACATTGTTGTCACTGAAATATGTATTTTGATTATGTTCATAGAACAATGCTGGACTTGGAATCAGTAATGACTGGCTTACCATAAAATTCCGAACTTATTTAGAAACAATCATTAGTTTTTCCGACAAATATTTATGCAGGTGAATACACGATGTGTTTCTTGCTGCTCAGTGAAGGACAGATGTGCGTGCTGCATATGTGGAGAGCCCACTAAAGCACACTGTATCACAATACACAGTGCAGCAACAGCGTGAACTCTCTACAGCATCACTGACCCGAGTTCGCTTATCTGCAGTAACATGTAGCAGTCATGCACAGAAATACATCATCCACACAGGACTTGATATTTTTAACAGCCGTTCATTTCCATATAGCATTTCTTGAGTTGATGGAGGGCAAGATTGGAAATGTGATTAAAGCACTACATGAGATTAAACATGGACATAGGGTGTTTTGTTAAGCACAGAGAGATGTAAAGTTGTATTGTTGTTTCAGACCTAAGGATATAAACTTA
Organism: Haliotis asinina; assembly: GCF_037392515.1. Lineage (NCBI taxonomy): Eukaryota > Metazoa > Mollusca > Gastropoda > Lepetellida > Haliotidae > Haliotis > Haliotis asinina. The sequence continues at coordinate 46,686,623 of NC_090291.1, read as the reverse complement.
TATTTTTGTTCCCAGGAGGATATAAAGTTGTATTTGTGTTCTTGGTAGGATTTAAACTTATATTGTTTATCTCAGGAAGATATAAAGTTGTATTATTGTTCTTGGTAGGATTTAAACTTATATTGTTTATCTCAGGAAGATATAAAGTTGTATTGTTGTTCTTGGTAGGATTTAAACTTATATTGTTTATCTCAGGAAGATATAAAGTTGTATTATTGTTCTTGGTAGGATTTAAACTTATATTGTTTATCTCAGGAAGATATAAAGTTGTATTATTGTTCTTGGTAGGATTTAAACTTATATTGTTTATCTCAGGAAGATATAAAGTTGTATTGTTGTTCTTGGTAGGATTTAAACTTATATTGTTTATCTCAGGAGAATATAAAGTTGTATTATTGTTCTTGGTAGGATTTAAACTTATATTGTTTATCTCAGGAAGATATAAAGTTGTATTATTGTTCTTGGTAGGATTTAAACTTATATTGTTTATCTCAGGAGAATATAAAGTTGTTCATGGGAGGATATATAATTACAGTGTTGTTCCACGGAGGCTGTAAACTCATATTGTTATATTCATGGAAGGATATAAATATATATTGCTGTTCCAATGACAGAGAAATGTATTCTAGTATATATGTGGATACAAATTTATGGCATTGTTCCCATGAACCCATGAAGGTCCCGGGGTAGAATAGGCCTTGAGCACACCCATGCTTGTCGTAAGAGGCAACTAATGGGATCGGGTGGTCAGGCTCGCTGACTTGGTTGACACATATCATTGGTTCCCAATTGCGCAGATCGATGCTCATGTTGTTGGTCACTGGATTGTCTGGTCCAGACTGGATTTTTTACAGACTGCTGCCATATAGCTGGAATATTGCTGAGTGTGGCGTAAAACTAAACTCACTTACTCACTCACTCACTCATGAAAGTAATAGTGTTGTTCATAGGAGGATATATGCTTACATTTTTCAGTTTGTAAACAGTCATAACCACTGGTAGCCAGCTGCCATTTCAGAGAGATATGTAATGCCATGCTAAGCTATAAAGTCACAATAGCCTGCAAAGGTTTATTATTCAATCTGTTTGTAGCAATATATCATAGAAAATATAGATTGATATCATCAGGGTCGTATCTCATATGGAAGCCAGATGGTTAATTTAATTTTTTTTGTTCAGCACATTTGATTTTATTCTATTATTATGAGCCATCATCCTTGATAATTAAATAACAATTGGAAAAATGCTCCTTTTAGTGGAATTTTCAGGCAAAATTAGACTTAACGGGGATCAGATTAGTACAGTGTGTTACCTTGGTGATTTAAGACAGCAATGCATAAGGTCTCTGGTAGAAGTCTGGCTCAAATATTTATAGGCTGTATTCATGAATCTGAAATACTGCTGAGTTGTGTAAAACTGTAGTCACTCACGAATACATATACATCTGAGAGGAAGGTCACCCTGAGATATGGCAGAAGTCCTAAGTCTGCTCGACTGATGCCAAATCACCACCGTGACACTAACAGAGCTGAGTCGGTGACGACTGCAAGGTTCAAATTAGAAGATACACTATGCTGTCAGCCCAAACCATACACTTCTAAGTTAAAACTGAAGAGTCTGTGGTATGGATAAATCTCTTTTACTGATAGCAATGCCACTTACTGCTTTTAGAAGACTGTGAGTTAATACAGGAGATCTTATGTTTTGTTGGCTTGGATTGTGAGAGGATCTACAGTATGGTTTATTTGACTGAAGACTCCACCCATCAGTCTGTCGTGCTTGCTAATGATTATAGTATAGGTCAGTGGTATAGCCATCCATCATGATGGCCGTAATTGCGATTAGTATGAGTTAGGTTGACGTGATTTCTTGAAGTTTGTGTTCCTTCGTTGTCATTTGTATAATTGTATGTTTCATTATAATGAATGGCTAAAGGAAAAGAGTCGCCATTTACTTGAGACTAGACTCTGATGTAACATAGTGGATCTATATTTTATAGTCCTCGGGGAATCCAGATAGAATAGGTCTGCAGATCTCATGAAACCAACTGATGAAGAACAGAAAGCTACAATATGCAAGAGGCCAAGGTGTAGCCTAGTGGTTAAAGTGCCCGTTTATCAAGCTGAAAACCCAGGTTCCATTCTCCACATGGGTACAGTGTGTAAAGCCCAATACTGATATTCTTTGCCATGATATTGCTAAAAGCAGCATAAAATATGCCTGACTGATTGACTTAGGACCCTTGCTCCCTGTTCTTTGGCATGACAAGTCAATGCTTTCGGAACTTGGCCACCTGACAGCATGAGTGTCTAACACATAGCTGATGTTCCTTAAAGGGTGTCTTTGATACTCATATTGTCATTGAACCATCAAGGGTTCCTGTGGTACTGAGGGCGTGAAAGACTCGTTAAGATCCTGACAAGAATTGGTCCTCAGCAACCCATGATTGTCCTAAAAGGCAGCTAACCGGATTGGGTAGTCAGGTTCGCTGACTTGGTTGACACATGTTGTATTCTAACTATGTAGAACAGTACTCATGCTGTTGGTCACTGGATTGTTTGTTCTAGAATTGATTATTTACTGACTGCAGCCAGTCGTTAAACAAAAATCAACACAAACCAAACCTGAATCATAGTTCTGCAATAATTGTACGTCTATGTTGAAGCATTTAAGTTACGATCATCTTTGCCTTTTGTGACATGGGCCGCAAGGCTTTTATGCAGCTGAAAGTGTCCCTTTGGTATTCAAATGGTCCTTAGGCACTAATTCTCCAATAAGGGTCCATGTGATTTAATGGTAAATGGGCAGGCTATTTCTACTGCTGAAGGACCTCTGTGATACTTACTTGCTCTAGCACATATTCTTCTTTAAGGGTCCCTTTGAAACTTAGTTGGTCAACAAGATTATACTGCATGAAGTGTTTCTGTTCAGTGTCCTTTTTAGGCATAAATGCCTTTTGTAATTATGCTCCTTTGAGTGTTTCTTTGTTACCTGAAAGGTCACGGAACATTAAGTGGCGTTCATTGGTGGTACATTACTATTGAAGTAACTCACAAGAGCATCAGTGGAAATATTACTTCAAACAGGTTTAAATGCCAGTTAAAGTATTAAAAGGGAGTTTACCAGGTATAAAAAATAACTTTTTATTCAGTACTGTTCGTATTTTTTACAATATTTTCAGCTGGAAAGGGTTAAATTCTTCTGAAAGAGTGAGTCATTAAAACAATGATATTTCCAAACTGGTTTGGATGGAAAAGACAGTTTGTGTTTTGACAGTGAAATTAAATGCTACTTTAGAAATGCTCAGTTGCATGTATAGGAGTAATCATTCCATTACAGTTTGCACGAATGTAGCAGGGTGCTGGATAGATCTGCCATGGTAGTATGTGGATTCTGGTATTTGTATGGGCAAACTGACAGCCTCCAGATGAGAGAGTTGTAGTATGGAACTTCTTGTGTCTGGCATGTCGAGTGGGTACCTGCTGCCAAGTGTTGTAGTACCAAGGTGCAGCTATGTGCTGTCTCAGCAATTTGATATGTTACTTATTTATATATTAAACAGTTTTTTCATAAATTACTGCACCAAAAGAAGCAGCTGTGAAAATAACTTGAAAATGCAATCTTTGTTAGTTAGAGATTAGACCTCTTTTGAAAGCTCATGTTGACTCAAGCACACATGATGCTTTCCTATCTTGAAAAGCTTATGAGCTAGATGTTGATTGGCATACTACTATAATGAAAACTAGTTGTGTTAATTTAACACTGAAGATAACATCTGATGAAAACATAAGCTTATGAGCTAGATGTTGATTGGCATACTACTATAATGAAAACTAGTTGTGTTAATTTAACACTGAAGATAACATCTGATGAAAGTTTTGAAGATTAGTTGGTTGTTAGAACAGTCAAAACCTGTATTATGGCAGCTAGCAGTGTTTTAGAGGAAGTATGCAGTCAACAATGTTGTAGTAAAGAACCAGTTGTAATCTTAAATGTTATGCGTGAGTTACTTCTTGGCATTTTTTGAGTAAACCTAGATTATTTGCTTACTTAGATAGAGCAACCAGTTAAAACTCATAGTTCTAGGACAAAATAAGCACCAGAATGAACCTGAACATTAACTGATTTCCTTTAATGGTCTTACAATCAAATGGTCTTACAATCAAATAAACAATCAACTGATATTTCCTTGTGCAATCTTATCCTAATTTGTTTTACTCTCGGTGTCTACAACTACAATTTAGCATCATTGCGCCACTGTGGTCACAAGGGTGAAAAAGAACTGGTTCTGTGATCAATGAGAAAAAGAGCAACTCAAGTGCAACTTGCTTTTCAGAAAGAATGCCAAGAGTAAAATGGACTTGTTTGACTGAACAACTGGTCTGCTTGAACTCTTGGTTAGGATCTGCAATATATTCAAATGTGATCTATCACTTTGGCTTTCTGTTATTCATACTGAGGTTCTGTTCCCAACGTTAGAGTCATCCAGCTGAGATAGTTTCATGTGTGTAGTGGTAGATATGCACTTAGGAATTGTGTAAATGTCAATGTCATTACATCTTGGTTTGGTTCTTTTTTTCAGCCTGTTCATTATCATATATTAAATCACATCTCCAATCCACTGTTAAGCTCACCTGGAACAAATGTCCAGCTCATTGTTACGCTTACCAGAAGCAAAGATCATGTTACATGGAAAACCCCAGCCATGGATATGTGAGTAGACTGTATGATATTATAGTACTCCATGAGGAAATGGGGGTAGCCTAACTTTGAAGCATTCTCTCATCCGAAGACCCAGGTTTAGTTCCCCACATGGGTACAGTATATGACACCCATGTTTGGTGTCCTGCAATATTGCTGGAATATTGCTGAAAGCAGCATAAAACCAAAGTTACTTATCAGGAAACAGTGAAAGAACATGGTAGGAACACTGAAATCCAGTTACGATACTTGCTTTTTCCAAAAGGGTAAATAAGTCCTGCTCTACTGGCGTTAACACCTGCCCATCGCACAACTTCCATAAAATGTATGTTACCTGACTCCACTCAGGTAAGTGATCTGTCCGTGCAGACAAAGTGGTCTGAATGTTTGACATGAGACGTCACGAGCTTTGGTGTCATGTTGCTGTGTGGGCTTAAACATTATGGCGTGATGTTTGCTTTTTTACGTTTACACTTTTTACATGTCAAAAGTCACAAAGTAAACACAGCATTTTGACAAGCCCAGCAGTGTTAATGATGGAAACATGACCACAAGATCTTATGTGAGACACGATACCATTGTAGTCATTTTACTTAGTAATTTGAGCAGTTCCTAAGCAGTCAGTATGTAGTCACATAATGCTTCTCTCCTTCTTATGAATTGGAGAAGTATAATCTACACATATGTGTGTGTCGTTTTCTCTCTCTCTTTCTCTCTGACACACACACACACACACACACACACACACACACACACACACACATCATATTGGTAAGGTTTGTTTAAGCTATACCCAAGTTTACATATTTTAGATATTTTGGGACTCTCAAAATTATAGACACGATAACGTGAAGGAAAACATGTTTCAGGAAGAAAGAGATGTCAGTTTCATCTTGGCATTGCAGCCACCGTCAAATACTGTGGGGCAGATGGAATAAATAAATCATAGTGACACCCATATTCCTCTGATGACAAGTGTAGTGGGATTGTGCAACCAGGGTATTGATCCACAATACAGTGTCATGTACACACGTTATTGGTCATTAATATAGTGTATAACAGCTTGTGCTTACCTGGATTATCAAGGCGTAGATCATACATAATCCACAACACCCTTCAACGGACAAGGCTTACTGAATCTGATGTCTTAGATGAGACAGCAAACATGGACTGACAGTGGAAAACACTCTCAGAAAGTTTGAAACTTTTGAGACAATAGGAATTCATTGAAAACGTAGTTGTAACTGTTCCATCAGATGTTCCACTTTCGCTTGTTGGTTATTATGTACAGTGCATTTGTCAAGTCCTTTTTTATACTTTGTGGTGACAACACAGTGTCATTATCTTCATTAGAAATCAATTTGCTCTTGCAAATCTTAACATGCCAACCAAAACGATCTGTCACAGTGTGTTCACTTTTCATACAGTCCATGCGTCTGCCACCACAGTCACTCTGATCATTTGTAGTACTTCACGACTGTCTCCACTGCAGTGTACTACACTGCACGACTGCTCCCAGTACTACACGTCTGCAAACAAGTGTTGCAGTGCAGTTCCACTGAACACATGTGTTGTTGAGTGTAGCAGCTGAAGGTGCCACTGAGTGATAACCACTCATAACACTGCTTGTTCCCATTGGACCAGGCACAGATAGGCTGTGGTGTAAAATGTGCTTCCTTCTTCGGTGTCCGGACTGTTAGAAGGCAGGTCCAGTGGCGGTAAACCTGGTGCCAAATCTAATCCTGCATCTGACAGTGCATTAAGATCTGTCAGTGAATAGACAGGAATACAGAAAAATACCTCGTATTTTGTTCTGCAGCAGTAGTAATTTTTGTTTTACATTAACTTGATGATGTAACAAGTGTATTGTTTTGATTTAACATATTATACGTACATATGATTCCTACATCATCATTGTCATGAGTTAGCTGTGAAAGAGTCAGGGAAGTATGTATTTTATGAAGGTAAAATAGATTTTTATCCCATGCTGGTCAATCAGTGTGGAGTCTATGGAAATAACATGGCTTGTATCAATGTAGCCTGTAGATGATGGCTGTGTAGTAGATGTAAGTAAGCCTGATAATTACAGTTTGGCCATGTCATGGACAGGGGAGTGATCTTTAGAGGAAACTGTTGAGAGAAGGTGTTTCAGACTTGATAGAATATAACCTGGTACCAATCTTGGATCTGAAGGAACAGTGTTTCAGATGGGTGCCTCTTGGGACAAATTACATGGACGGATGTTTCTGATTAGATCTATAGGGACAGTGTTTCATATAGGCGGAAGGTGCCTCCTTTGTAACAGCTGTGGTAGAAATGTTGCATTCATATCCTTAAGGTTCAACGTTTTCAAGGTCTTTGGGTAGACAAGATAGAAAGTTCTAGTATGGCCATCTAAAGACCAGCCAATACGCCTCTTTAATCTCACATCTCGGCCCAAACGTAACTCTTAAGGGTGGGCTACTCTATAGTGGGTTCGATAAGAGTTATGTTGTAATAGAAGACTATCAGCTAGTAACACCAGTGGTTAATGGTGGGAGTACCAGAAAGGTTTGAAAGTTCGAGCATTTTGCCACCATTTCTGTCGAGGTGAACGAAAAGTTTCTACAAAAATATCACTATGATGAATTTATGATGCATGCATAATTTACATTAAAGGTCACATGCAACCAAAAAATCAAACATAATTAAAACACATTTATCACTTATTCATGACATATAATATACATTTCTGCTTTTAAAAAAGCAAATAAACGCAATTATAAGCGTAAAATCGCGATTCAAAAGTGCAATATTTTGTACTTGGGCTTACTTCCCCCGAAACGAAGCCCTCGGGAGACCGAACCCAGTCACAGATGGTGGATATGCACTCAAGTGTAACAACGGCTTCCGATTGGCTGTTTCATTTGCTGATATGCTGAGGGTTCATTGTGTGTACAGAAAGATGATCTTTTTGATTGGCATTTTAGAAGTATAGCCAGTCACTAGAAAGTAAGATTCTTTATGGATAACAACTTCTTTTTGTGTGCTTGTTGCGTCGTTTCAGTATGGATTCATATACTGTTGTCAAACAAAATCATATACACGAAAAGAAGTCGTTATCCATTAAGAACGTATATAGAGATGTTGGGTTTGGAAAATACATGTTCTCTGAATTTGTGCTCGATCCAATAAAAATCATGTCAGTAGAGATGGTAAACTACTGCGTGGCTGGAATCTGTCATTCGTCCAAGTACAAAGCAGGACTTAAAACTGACAAGAGTTTGCACCAGTTTCCTTCAGATCCAGTCATCCGAAAAAATGAATGTAGTTTGTTTGCAACCCACAGACATAAAAACATGTCATGTGTATCACACGTGCCTAATTACATAATGTGGCAGACACGGGACTCGGGTGCACGAGTCATAAATCAACTTATTTTCTTTATGTCGTATTGTCTGATAGGTGTTAAGTTCAAATTGCACGTGGTCAATGATTGAAGCTGTGTATTGCATGTTGTCTTTAGCAGACAGGCAGACAGACATATAGGTGTAAATAAACCAGACACTGAGCTTTCTCTGTGACAGTGACTGCTTACCACAATCAACAAGTTGTTTTACGTAACGAGTAGATTATTTACTTGTTTGTGTACACAACCAAGATTAGACTCCTGCTCATGACCTCAGACGCTGGGCATGCATGCTGTTTCAAGCTCCGCGAACCTATTCACTGTGCATGCGTCATGGACGCAGCGCAGCACAGCTGTTGAAACCAGTTTTCCCCCCAGCGCTGGGGGGAATTTAGTGAAACGTTTGAACTCCGATTTCGCGGGCTTTTTTTTCATCGCGTTTTTTTCAACTTTATAGGTTGAATTGGCATTTTTGATGATTTGTTTCGGTAAGTGCATACCAAAAGGTACCAGAATCTGCAAAGTTGTGTTTTACATTGCATGTGACCTTTAACATTTATTCTGACAGTATAAGAATATGTAATTCAGGAATCTTTCAAAAGCATTAATTGAGAGAGAGATTTTTAGTTGGTAAAATTATTGTTGTCTTTTTTCATGAGTGATTATTCGGCTGTCTGTTTCTTCAATACCACGTGGGAAATGTAAAATTGAAACATGAGGCCAATCAGACAGGATAAAGGAAAAACAATGTCTTGAGTCAGAATCTGCAGGAGATACCCTCATCATAATGATGGATGTATACGTCGCCATCTGTTTCCTGGTGAAGGTCCTTGTGGTTATATATGAGAGGTAGTCTACTCATTCACAGGAGATGATTTTGTGGATGACGAAACTGATAAAAAATGGTGATTTTAAACTGGTTTGATAGGAATGAATCTTCGGTTCACACTTCAGCAGCCTGTGTGTCAAGATACACAACTGGGTTCATAGGCATTTTTATTACCAACTTTCAGTGGTGTTGGCCCCTTCATTCTGTCAGACTAGATTTACTGGAGTGAATGGCTGCAGCAGAAGAGTGCACACGTAAAATGTTTGAGAGGATCTTGAAAATGAAAGTTATTTTAGTATTGTGCAAAAATTATTTACAAGATGACTTGGATTATGAGGCAGTTTGAAGTTTATAAGATGACAGCTGTAGATCCTTTCTAACTATTATGACGTCAACTACGATGATGTTTTTTCTTATGAAAAAACTGCCTCCTCAGAAATTGTCAAAACATGCATGCTTTTATAATAATTTTGATGTCTTTGATGTTGAGGCTAAAGGTATCAAACATCAGCAGCAAATAATCAAAGAATCTTTAAGTATGGATTCAACATTATCTTTATCAAATATAAGATGAAATATTTTGGTTGGATTTCTAGAGCAATATCTGGTTTGCAAAGTACACATGTGTGCGTTTGAATTTATGCAAGAAAAGTATGTTAAAGAAATATCAGTTATTAATACTGAAGCTTGCAGGTGAAATTTCACTGTTCACTCAGGCTGGTGGGGTAGCCTTAGAAATAATTAACACGTTGGTTTTATCACTTTGGTGTAATCTGCGGGGTGAACCTGAAGTGGTGCAGGCATCAGACATTCACCACTTCATTGAAACACAAGAGCATTGTGGGACGGCAGTAACAAGCCCAGAAACAGAGTGAACCGAGTTAGACCCAACCAGGATTTGGGTCTATGGTCATAGGTTCCTGGTGTGTCAAGGGAATGCAACTCTGGCATAGAAAGTAATTTAAGTTGACGAGTTATACTGAATGTTTTACTCAACCTACACAAGAACTACAAATCAGTTTGATTAGTGAGTGAGTTGGGGTTTACGCTGCTTTGAGCAATATTCCTGCAATATCATGACAGGGGACACCACGGCACCAGAAATGACTACATGCATTGTACACATGTGGGGAATCAAACCCAGGTCTTCAGTGTTCATTGTTACATCAATATATATAAGTTGTTTTGTTAGTGTTATGCATGTTTAGCATAGAGTATAAGTAGGCTATTCAAAGACTAACTGACAAGTCTACTGTCTGGTGTATACTATCACTGTCTGGTGTATACTGTCTCAGTGTCTGGTGTAAACAGTCAGTGTCTGGTGTATACTGTCACTGGTGTATACTTTCAGTGTCTGCAGTATACTGACAGTGTCTGGTGTCTGCTATCACTGTCTGGTGTATACTGTCACTGTCTTCAATGTACTGTTAGTATCTGCAGTATACTATCAGTGTCTGCAGTATACTGTCATAGTCTACAGTATACTGCTATTGTCTGCTGTACACTACTGTCACTGTCTGAACTATATCATCATCTCTGTCTGGAGTTTACTGTCACTGTCTGAAATATATCTTCTCTGTGTGGAGTATACTGTTATTGTCTGTGTACTACTGACACTGTCTGAAGTATACTATCACTGTCTGCAGCATAATAACTGTCTGAACTATACCACAACTATGTGCAGTATACCATCACTGTCTGAACTATACCATCACTGCCTGGTGTATCTCACATCATACAGAGGAATATGTGTCTCAGACGCTAGTGACCTTATCAGCTCAGCTTTGATGCCATACTTTGGAAAAATGTTTGAGGCCCATATTTTATGTCTTCTTTCAGGAATATTGTGCAAACGTTCCTAACACACGCGCTCTCAATGTTAAGATGATCATTGAACTTTCTTCAATTAGGTACATGCTGCATTGGTTCAGCTAATTCAGAGTTTCAGATCTGATTATGTTCAAGTTGGATAATAGCATTTCTTGGTCGTACTTTAGGTCTCCAGCCATATATTTGCCAATTGTAGTGTCAGAGAACCTGTCTTAGGGCAGTGATACATTGTAACAATTTCCTATGTTCTGAGTCAAGTTGCTTTTTCCGTGCATTTTCGTCAGGCTTACTGATTAATAAATGCATCAATCTGATGGAGCTGCATGTGTCGTGACGTGTAACCATCAATTGATTTAACCAGGCATCTCCACCACAGTGAATTTTTGTCCCGATTAAGAATGGAACATATAATCTAGGATTCTGTCTTGACATGTGTTCAATGTCTGGCAGAGGTAGCAAGATGGAAGAATGGCTGGGATTTGCTGTTGGTAAAGGAAGCTCCAGGGAGTCTTTCTTTGTGTTTGTCTTGTCTGGACTTTCCATGTTCCAAACTGACACAAATAACTTTCTAACTGTTAAATATCAGAGGGTAAAAGAACATGGTATCTGAAATCTACAGTGTTTGTTGTTGAATTTCACACACTAATATTTCTGTAAATAATCAAGTCTGGACCACACAAGTCCAGTGATCAACATCATGAGCATCTATCTATGCAATGAGGGACATAATGGCATGCCAACGAAGTCAGCAATTCGGACAACCCGATCTCATGGGTTACTGAAGACCAGACCAATTGCACTCGGACCTTGATGGGTTTTAACTTCTGTCTTCAGATGTATATTCCAAGGGTTTGGTATAGGTGTTTATTTGAATTCTCATTTATTTCTCTAGTATTTATTTAACCATGTAGGAATTTTGGAATTTGTGAAAAAACATTAGTTGTTGCCTGGCCAGCTGTACTTCTGCAATACGACATCAGCCTGTCTGGCAAGTCTCATCCAAATGTCAAGTAGTTTAGGAGACATATTGAGTGCATTTACTGACTTTCTGAAAGCTAAAATGATTTGTTATAATGACTCTGGTGTTAAACACACTAATACTTACAGCAATTTATTTGTCTTGTTCAGGACAAAAGGGATTTTTGTCCTTGTCACTAAAGAAGATAGGTTGTCACTAAAGAAGACAGGATAAAAGCTGTATTGCACATACTGTGTTCATTTGTTTAGTTATATCCATTCTATAGTCACTGAAAGAACATATGAGAGAGCTCTAGTATATTTTAAAGGAATTACTTCTGTACAAGGAATCCAATATTTTTGCTGTGAAAAATTGCAAGCTCTACATTCTACTTATAAGACTGATACTCTTACAATGGGCCAGGGCCAAAGGCCACTGACTACATTTCTGAATGATGGATAGTTTATTTCAGTATTCACCTGGTATACCATAGGATGGTTTATATTCCCCAGTTGGTTTTGATCCTAGAAGCCTGAATTCTGGGGATGAATTCTTCCCACTGTGCTAGAAAGAGCCCATTTCTGGTGGCCCATGCTGTGATGTTGCTGGAATATTGCTAAAAGCGACACAAAACCCAAATTATTCACTTACTTATCCCAATGTGATAGAAAGATAATCTCACATGGTGACTTTTCATTTCAGAAGTATCCAGATGTGAATATATGTAACCCATTTCTTGTGTCCCCTGTCATGATATTGCTTGAATATTGCTGAAAGGGGCACAAAACTCAAATTACTCACTCATGCCAGTATGACAGAAAAAGAATCGGATTTGGCATCGTTTGATATCAGACATATCCAGGTGTTGGTACATGTATGGGATATCAAAAGATGTAAAATTCTGTCATTACATGTGCATCATTTCAGCTTTGTGACTCCACAAGGGTATGATGTGGAGAAATATGTTCATCATGGTCATTTAATCTTTATCAAGCAAGTGATCATCGGGAAATTGGTGTAATTGTTTTGGGCATGTACTTGATCGTGGTCTGTTCTCCATTTGCCGTAATGGACATCAAACCTGATATATTTGTCATTGCATTCAGAAAATGGATTTGGCTTCTCAAAGCACTTCCTGATCTTCACAATGTATTAATATTGTCCTTGTCTACAAGATCTATCTGTTTGTCAAAACATCGGGATGTTTACTTGGGAAGAGTATCATGGGGCTCATTCTTTGTAGCTGTTAAACTTTACAGGATTCTGAAGTTGAAGTTATGGTAAAATAATGACTCCCTGATGATGATTGATATGTGGTGTTGGTTCTGGTGGCATAAGTGACGCTCTTGTTTAGCTCACCTGGCATGAAGCCCAATTTTGAATTACTACCTCAGGAACCATTTGTCTTGGAATACATATGTTTTCTTTATTTCAAAGTGCCATGAAGTCACTGTTGTTATTGAGCTGTTATGTGTTGTTTGATGACAGAGGATATACCCATAAGTTTGGAGATCAGTAGTTTGATCCCAAGGTACATCAAACAAAAAGATGTCAAAAAGTCTTGTCATCCTTCTTGGACATTTACACAATACAAGTCGACGCTGTGCTGAAAATGGTGTTTATGTTAAAGTGCAATATCTCCGTAAGCTAGGACCATAGAACCTATCCCCACATGATTCAACAATATCCACTGCAAACCATATTGGACATGTCATGAAGTGATCTATCAAAACATGTGACAGGTGCTGGAATGAAACTTTGAAAAAATGGCCTTTTTTTACAGTATGCTTCTAACAACACTGCGCAACACATTACATTTCATAAAAAGTCAGCTTTGAAGACAGAATTCATTTCAGTTGTGGATCTGTTCAAATTTATTCATTTAGAAACATCATCTCTAATACTACATACACTAACAGCTTTGGTTTTCAAGAAATGTCACTAATGAGTCCCCATATTGAAGTATTCTTTTGTATTTTGAAACAGTTTCTGAAATAACTCAGAGAGTGAGTTATATTTAATACTCAGTTTTATGGTTGTATGGCTGTATGAAAACTTCAGCCTTGAGTCCCTGACTTTGAACACTGTAGTGAAACCCACAGGTTGGCAGGCCAGCACAGGAAGAGAACTGTTATGATGGTAATAAGAGACTAGATGTGAGTTAACTTACAAAACAGCAACATTTCAGTACTTTCCATAAAGGCAGATGAGCAAGATTTCTGTTCCTTCGTCGGATATTACCATACATCATGTGACAATTAATCTACAGAGTGTGTACATTTCCCCATGTACACAACCATGACAATATTTATGATGGGAATCTGTAGCAAATTTCCATAATGTTTTCAGAGGTGTTTGCAGACCGTTTGATTTAATCATAGTATTTCTTACCGATGAATGCTGCTCTAAGAAGGTGTTGACCATATACTGACATATCTAATCTCCATATAACCCATCTTTCTATAACCAGTCTGATGATTGGTTCCGTAGCCTAACCATACACACTCACAGACTTCCAGTACCAGATTAAGGTATGGAAATGTGAAGGATAAATTCAATAGATTCATTTTCAATTCAGTTTGGTCAGCTAGTGGACTTACCAATAATTCATGACCTTCAGCAAGTAGGTGTATTTACTAAGATTACGTTATTTGCGTCTGTCCCTGAATGGCTAAAGGTTTGATTCAACAGAGACCTGACCTTAGAGAATTGGCTCTTTCATATTCTTGTTGGTCGCATATTTTCTGTATGGAAAAGTGTTGGAAGCATGAATTAGCATTTTATTTGCATTCAGTCCTGAGCAGGATTGACCAGAGAAGGTGCAGTGAGACGTGCTGGTTTTAATAGTACAGGATGTTGTTGAATGTTAAAACTATTATATATATTTATGGAAATATAATGTTTACAGTTGAATTCCCAGAAAGGTTTTCAGTTAATTATATCTGATGTCCTGATAAGGATGAAAGTTCCATATTAGATTGTAACAAGTTATTTCTATAAAGAGACAGCCATCCTTGTTGCATAGAGAACAAGTTGCTCGTGATTGTGCCACATTGATTGTGATGGTTTCATGTTGGTTGTACAGGTGCCATGTTTAGTAATTATGCCTAGTATTTTGTTGGATAATGGTGCCTTGTTGGATAATGGTGCATTGTTGGATAATGGTGCCTTGTTATATAATGGTGACATGTTGGATAATGGTGCCTTGTTGGATAATGGTGCCTTGTTGGATAATGGTGACATGTTGGATAATGGTGACATGTTGGATGAAATGGTGTCTGTTTTTCTTGGATCAGACAGCTGTTATTACAGATGGAATAATATTGATAAATCAAATGCAGAAATGTTTTTGTCAGTTAATCAATCCCTTGGTAAAGACGAGATATCTATTGTCACTTTTTAAAATGTTCTTAACCCTAAGATGATTGCATGGACTTGCATAGGTCTTATTGCTTTGTGAAGTCTTCTCAGATCATGACTCGTAATTTGTCAGTACAAAAAGCATACTTAAACACCCTTATTACCAGCTCCAAGGAGGGTGAGTTAATAAGCACATGTCTATTACATCTGTAACATTTCAGAGTCCACTGGTGCTGTGTTAGTCAATGATACAGCAGGATGGTAATACAGTATCACATAGCCTGCCTCTATAGATTATAAAATGTAGAAATGTAGTCTAATCTTATGACTTATGTCAGTGTATATGTCTCTGTGTGTATATCTCTGTGCCTGGGTGCTTGCCCATGTGTTTATGTGGGTGCACCTGCATGTCTCTCTCTCTCTCTCTGAAGACGTGAAGAAAACTGAAGGAATTAATTTCACAAGTCAAAAATGGTAATTGCTCTTTACACATGCACATACTCGCATGCATACACAGTCTATCAGGTTCAGATACTGCTGTAACCTCGAGGAAAATATGTATTAGGCACAATATACCTGTTTGGTTTCAAGGATATACGTCCCATTATTATAAAAGAATTGCCCCAATATGACTCAAATACTCATGCTGATACAACTGGCCCTTCAACATAGAAACCATGGCAACGCACCTCTTTAGGAGAAGCCCCTGTGGCTGAGTGGGTTAGATGGCTGACTTTGTGTGTTTGTGATTAGGTATCTCACTATGAGAAAGTGGTTTTCAAACCTGGCTGGGACCAAACCTAAGACAGTACTAAAATCTGCATTTCACTGACAGTGTTTAATACCAAATATAACGTGTCACATTTGACTATTTTCCATATGGCATCTCAGCGCATATCAAACTATAGAATTGCCAGGTTGTTTATTCAAAGAATCCTAAGCCTAGATTTTCGAAGCTCTCTTAGCACTGAAATAGTCGTACATTAATGTCAATGTGTGGCACTTATGACTATGTTAGTGCTAAGAGAGTTTTGAAAACCTAGGCCTTGATGCATTTCAAGGTATGAGTGAACACTGCAACAGTTTATTATTCGGTTAACACTTTCATAAAGTATGTGTGTAATTAAAAGTATCTCCAACGCAATTGTCTGTCAAAGGAAATAAGTTGTCTTGTATATATTACATCAGGGAAGCAGCTCCCAATCCTTTATGCTGCTCAAAATGTGAAGATGTTTTCCATTTTGACAGGCTGATAAATAATTCAAATTATTCCATATTTTGTAACATCCCCTTGTCATTGATTCTAAGACATAGCAAATAACCTGTTCTGCGAAAAGATATTTGCTTGAAGATGATTGGAGATACAGAATAGGTTTAAGGCAACAAATCAGTCAAAGTTGAAATATGAACACTAGAGGATAAATAGTCATCTAAACCAGATTCAGTCTATCATGTACACGAAATAGTGATGAAATGGTATCAGTGAATAATTGACTCAAGGCTACAGCCTGTTTCAAATCGCTTACTGTGTCAGCTCACTGCAGCACTTGCCACATATATGTATTTAAGGTGTATTTCTAACACATGCTAGAACAATATGATCTTGCTATTCCTAGCTGCATATTTATGCATCGGTTGAGATGAGGAATCACCTAATGAAGATCTGGAAACCCATGCTTGTTGTAAGAGCCAACTAACAGGATTGGGTGGTTAGACTCGCTGACTTAGTTTACACATATCATTGTATCCATACGTCATAGATTGATGTTTATGATGTTGATCACAGGATTGCCTGGTCCAGATTCAATTATTTTCAATGGAGGTAATTGCTGAATGTTGCATTAAACAACAAACCATCCAACTAATGGCTCGCACAATTTGTCATTGTTGCCCAATTATGTGGACTGATGCTTATACTATTGATCACTGGGTTGATTGGTCCAGACTCGATTATTTACAAACCACCATATAGGCGGAATGTTGCTGGAATTTTGCAGAGTGTGGCATCAAATAACCAAACCATATCAAAACAGTGAATTCATAGTATGGTATCACCCCCAGTGATTATTACAGTTGTATATAGGTGTTACCCAAGGAAAGTATTACAGTTGTCAGTAGTACAATCAATTCTAGCAAAACTACACCTGTACATTATATTATTTTATATTCCAGTGGTCTATCACTCAGGGGTTGATGATCAGATGATTGATTTACTACAATTAGGTTTTAACACAGCATACTTAGAAACTGCATGCATATATACCACATTGGCTACAGCAATGAACCACATTTGTAATGGAACTAGCAACTAATATTGCAAAAGAAGAATTTCAAATCATGATTTGCCCTAGTTGTTACAACTATTTCCTGCTGTTTAACAAGATAACATTTTCAAGTCCCTTAGGGAACAGTGAATGAGTCGTTTTCACACAATTTCAAGAGATCGTGGAGATTTACACCTGAACATTCTTCTATTTTCTAGAGATTGAGATTAGTAGGAAAGTAATGTTCTCTTTGACCTATGTAGGTGTTACTCAGGGAAAGTTATAACTCACATGGCTAAAGAGGGACAAGGTTTCATGGGTATTATTAGTTCCTGTTTAGCAGGGAAACATATTAGATACATTGGCCATTCAGTGCCTCAATTAGACTAGAACACCATGTGTACACAGGGTCAGCTGGACAGAAATCAGTCTTCTATTAGAACACCAAGTGTAAACCTTAACAACTAGACTTCAAAGGTCTGAGCTCATGAACACATGTACAAACAAACAACTGTTGACTGGTCTCTTAACAAGTAGAATGTTTACATGACACATAAACTACACTCCACTGGTACCAGTTAATGATACTATTCCCATACAGGCCTAGCAGTAGTTTTTTCATGTGTTTAGATGCTCTCTATAATTGAGGCCAATTCATCTATTAATGTTGGCACTAGTTGTTGGATGGGCAATAGAAAGATAGTTGTCACAACCAGGTCACCTCATTCCAGGTTTGTATGTCACTCATGTGTAGAATAAAAGCACAGGATGGAAGCGTGGACATTTTGTTGCTTGAATCGGTTCAGTGGTCCACAAAATTAGGTGACAGTTATATAAACATCAGGATCAAACATAAGGATAGTGAGATCATGTGTCATACCAATCACATGTGTAACTAATGAAGTTACAGAATCACTTATAAAGTGCTCCTGTTAACTTGCAAGGTCAGGACAGGCCAGGAATACAAGCCCACAAGGTCTCTTAGATTCTTGGGACATGCAAATACCTCCACCAGAGCAACTCCACTATCTGCCATTGAAACTGAGTTTTGTAAATAACTTGGCCACTTTTAAAACCAATTTCTCAAAGACATATGCCTTGACACAGTGGACATTGTTGATACACGTGAAATGCATCTTCTCAAAGCTTTTCAGAACAGTTACACTAACTAGTTTCTTGCACTATATGAGTTCTTAGTTGATAATGATGATAAAAAATAACGATGATGATGAGAAATAGGCACTCTCTAGTTTACAAAAATACTTTGGTTGAAGACATGGGTATTCAAACTCTTTTTGTCATATCAGTATCACCTCAATTTTCATTAATACAGATATCTTTTTACAGTATTGAGGAACTCTTGTGGACCATCTTGGCAATGATTGTTGCATGGTACATATTCCCTAAGAATAAGAGTTCCCTTCCCTAAGAGGTCCCTTTCTGTGATCAACACTTCTAACGTAACACTTCATCCCTCAGTACTCTATTTCAGATAGGTTTCTAGAAATTATCTGAAGAACATCATGTGAACCCACATCCTTGGAGGTTTCTTTGTTGAAGAGGTTTACTTTCAGATATTGTTGTTTGTCCACAAAACCCTTGTGAGTATCATAAGTTTAATGTCTAGCAGCATCAAATGAATTATAGAGACAGGCCACTTTCTAAATTTGGAAGCACAGACCTTTATGCCTGTCCCCATGGACTCTGTTGGAACTGACGGACTGATGATTGGTTGCCAGGGCAACCACTGGGACTGTGGCATGACATGCACTTTATCACTCATCTTTCCCTGGAGTATCTTAAAATCAGCTGTGTTGGGTGGAGCATCATCTCTAGAACAGATCTCTAGAGCAGCACACAACACTATGCATTCCCCAACTTACAACTGACATCAGTTTCAGTTAGAACATTGATCTGTCATGTATGGAAAGCATGTGTTAATTATTAGACCTGGAACAGACTATTGTTACACGTCATCAGTGTTCACAAATGGTGTTTCAAAGTACATTGGTCCTGTAAATTTCAAATGCCTGTCTTAGCCACTGAAAATTCACCGGAGCCATAGAATAATGATTAAACCCACATTTCTTATGTCACTGAAATTATTAACAAACATCAAATTTATGAACAGTAAACAAGCATGACCTGTCACATTTGACTTCAGTCAATATCAAAGTCCATATAAAATATACCGTTGGAAAATGGGACTGTCCACGAATTTGACGGATTTGTCAGAGGGTCAGATGATATTTGTAAACACAGTGTCAATGGTGCTAAACTCTGGGTCCTGGGTAGAGTATCCTTTCACAACACCCTCTTTCTGTTTCTCAGAAGAGGTGGTTAGATGAAAGGTCATCAAAAGGTGCAAACCCTTCACATACCTCCTTAAAACAGTCATTTATAAAATGTCAACTGTTGTGTTTAATCACAGTGAAATGGTGATAGTACAGGTATTCTCATAATGGGGAGCTTACTCTGCCCAGGTAGGGTCACTTGCTACAAACACATGCAAATGCTAGTCAATTGTTCCCCTGAAGAAAACACTGGAATTTATGGTTCAAGTCAAAATAGGTAATTGCACTTTCCACATGCACAAACTCACATGCTTACATACACAGTCACACATGCACATACATGCGCACACTGTCACACCCATTCACAGACACATGCACATGTTCACACACACATCAATCTGGAATAACCAATATTTGTTGCACAGAGAACATTGTATATTCAGAATACCAAATTATTATGACAATTACATGGAAAGGATCATTGTTTTAGTATTTAAGAAGGTTTTTTTATTTAAATATAAGCCATTCAAGAATCCTTTTGAATCCTAATTAAAAAATTAAAACTTTTAGTGTATGAATATTTATATTAATACTGATCTGCTGAATTCTGAAAGTAAAATCTTTGTTGAAGAAGGAAGTGGAATCTGTTTTAAATTCCATTGAAGTTACAACATACATATTCTGTCTTTTTCTTTTAACTCCTTGCAGTTTCATGTTCTTTCTCAAGTTTGTGAATGTTTCACCAAAATACCCCAAACACTATTGTCTACTTGTTGTCAAAAGTGATTATGAACATTCTTTATTTGCTAGAAGTAGGTTGTTAAGTGAATATTTATATCGTGCAGCTTTACCAAACTAATGGTGATGAATGGTGAGTGAGTGAGTTAGTGAGTGGGCTTGATCTTGGCAGACCAGTAAATATCAGTGTCAGTATGTAAAACAAGTGATAAGAAAACCTGGGCTATTTAAAAAGAATGAGAGAGTTTAGTTTTATGCTGCACTGTGGTCTGTGAATAATTGAGTCTGTAGCAGACAATCCTGTGATCAACAGCATGAGCATCAATGTATGCAACTGGGATACGATAACGTGTCAATCAGGTCAGAGCCAATCACCCGATCCTGTTGGTTGTTCATATGTCTTCAGTGTGAAGTAAGAAAATACAATTGTTCACAAAAGATGCTGAATGTCTTAAAATATTCATTTTGTGACAAATTGTTTGCCTCCCCATTTCACAGAAAAGGTTGCTTGTTTGGAAGTAGAGACTAAACTTCAAACACAAATACCAGGCACCCATGGGAACACTTGTATATGATTTTATGTTACCTCACACATAAATGTCGTTTTCTGATTGGCTAAGCGCTCTTCTACTATTTTCAATGAACTCCACTTACAGGCAGGGTATATTTCATTGTACCCAAATGCCAAAGGCAACTCATTTGGTACTTTGTGGTAGCACTTTGTTATCTCGAATAACATTGAATCATGCATGATACATAGAAATTCCTGATGTTTTGCGACTGTGAATTGATAGGGGGAGATAACTCTAAGTCACTTTTTCTTGTGTCGTGCAAAATCTAGCGATGGCTACAAAAAGATTTACCTCACATTCCAATAAATAAATTTTGTCAAAACGTTCAATTGTAGTCCCAGTGAATATTAACAAGGGGAAATACACTGTGGCGACTATACTAACACAATACCTGTGGGAAAGACAGAAGATGCGCATCATTTGATTCACACAGCTTGGCTTAAGTGTATGATCCAATGTCCATGCTTCGAGCAGTTCAAAATTAACAAGATTGGTAAGATAAATATGTTGTTCACTGGTCCCTCAGGGCCCATGGGTTGATGTACCTTCAGGCTCAGGGAATACATCAACCTATACCCCCATACCAACTTCAGGTCACTGACTGTTCCATGCCCAACTCAGTAAAATCCTCCATGCATTCGTGATGCTAAGACGGTGTACATAAAAAGGGAGGATACCATACTACTAGACAGAAACACAGCTCCTGAATGGATAAAGATGTTACCTGAATGTGCAGGAAGTTATCAAAGTGGATTATAGAAACAACCTGGTTAGTTACAGTATAAAGACCTGACAGTTATCTCCCCTTAGTGCTGCTCACTGGCCAAGTCTGTGGTTGGCGCCATGCCATGGTAGACCTATGGTAGTCTCATTATCTGACTGTTGGCTTTCATTCTGACTGACAGTATAGCCAGTTTGTTCCACAACTTCAGGTGGTTTAAGGGTTAAGATGTAATTAAGCCATCAGAGTAGTGATATATTCTAGTTTAACCACCATGTTTATCATTGATGAAATGCCAGTCATTTCTCTCCATCAGTTTCAGTTTGTCAGCTGTATGCGGAGAAACATGTCTCAAAACCATTTTGTGGTTGTTTGATGTGATGCTTAGAGAGTACAGATAAACAACCTCTGATAAACAACCTCTGATAAACAACCACTGATAAACAACCTCTGATAAACAACCTCTGAACCTCTGATAGACAACCACTAACCTCTGATAAACAACCTATGATAAACAACCACTGATAAACAACCTCTGATAAACAACCTCTGATAAACAACCACTGATAAACAACCTCTGATAAACAACCTAAGGAGTACTGCACACACACTGACAGACATACTGCTTTACACATGGAGGCATTTTTGCACTCAGGCATGCACGTACGCATGTATGCACATACATACACTCACTGACTCACTCACTCATTGACACAGAAACATGCTCACCAATGCACATGACTGTAAACTTCCATAATCTGGTTTATCCATCAGGTATTTTCCTCAGGGATAGCTGGGATGTTCAATGCTCAAAATAGAAACTTGTTGTGGAGGAGCTAGTTATGTTCACTACACAGACCAGCTTGAAGGCCACAGAGTGGTGGAATTGCCATCAGCTGCAGTATGTTGGGGATAGCTTGTTGTACATAGCTCATAGGATTTGACTTCTAAAGGAAATATGTTAGACACATTCATTGTAATCATTATCATCATCGTCACCATCATCATCATCATCATCATTATCATCATTATCATAATGAAGTCATCAAGAGCTTATCAGATACAATTGTGAATACTAAGCTTTATTATATGATCATGACAATGACCCTAGACCTATATGTTTCAGTTACAATATTGTATTATGCCACAAGTTTTTGGGTGAGTGTAGGTTTTTTATGTTTGGACATTTAGATTGCATAATGTACGCTGTTCTGTTTTACCCTTCTCAGTAACCGACATCTTCAACTCATCCATGACATGAAGCAATTCAAACCTGTCGCTTTCATCATTTGATATTCACTTTGTTACAGTGCTCAACTTTTGTGCTATGTTTTACAGTATTTGATGAACATTATAGTCTTTCACTGATATTATTGAAGTATAGGTCTGTAAAAATGGCAACTGAACCACCAGTGGAATGGCTGGTTGATGGAATGTGCATGCATCCATGTTATTGTCAAAGATGGTTAAACACTTAAATCATAGGACTCACCATTTTCTGAGAACATCATCTGGAAGGATATGTTCAGAAGTTGGTCTGTGGTTTTGTCCAACTCCATTGTAGACAAATACTAGCAACTTGTCAAGAAAGTAGCCTTGAGATATAGGTTTCTTTGAACACTGCTTATGATACCTCACTATAATGCCCAGGCGGAAAGACGTGAATGTACCCTCACTATACCACTTTAACTATCCATATGCAAAACTCTTGGTAGTACTATTCTTACTGCAAGGGTTTACTTGCGTAATAGCTTCACGTCACGTTCAGGGTACATTATTACTGATGAATAACACAAACACTTCATCTTTAAGATTAAGACAAGGGCTGATCTATTATCAGTGTCGGTGTTGTTTGTTTGTGAGTGAGTTAGTTTTCTGCCGCTTTTTGCAGTAGTGTAGCAATATCATGGTGGGGGACACCAGAAATAGGCTTCATATATTGTAACCATTTGGGGAATCAAACCCAGGTCTTGAGTGTGACAAGTGATCACTTTAACCTCAAGACTACCCTACCTTGTGTCTTCTATGAAGCATGTAGACATGAAACTTTAATTGTTTACTTTCCTAATTGTTTTGTCACTGATTGGTCAATGAGAAGTGGCAGCATCTTAACAGTGTTCACGAAAAGTGTCTGACCCTCTGACAAATCCGGCATTTTTGCCAAATGTCAGATAAAAGGCACCAACCAGACGGTCCCAGTCTCACTGAATATTTCACCATGACTTCATCTGAAGTTACTATTTGTGGCATGTGACACTTGTTTGCTGTTTATAAATCTTATGTTTGTTATTATTATATTGTCAATGCCACTTACAAGAAATGTTAAATCTGAAATATGAGCCTAATTTTGTTCAATGGGTCCTGTGAATTTTCAGGGGGGTCAGACAGACATCTGAAACTTACAGGACCCAAAGTCCTGTTGCTTTGGCACACCATTCGTGAACACTGTCTTAACAATCTGGCTAGCTATTCTCGAAACATTCATAGCCTTGCGAACTTCTTAAGCCCATTCTCAACACACGGATACGATCAAAGTTGCGAATTCTTAGGGCTACGAACATTTTGAGAGTAAGAGCCCTGGATTGAATGACGTGAATGGTGTTGTTAACGTCCCTAGATTTATCGACATATATGAGACTGCAGTACGTTACATCTGGTGTGGCTGTCTTAATAAATGAAGTTCTGGTCCTCATGTTGAACTAGTCATTTATGCAAAATATGAAACTGCTTGTGAAATCTGTAAATGTTCACAAAGACGCAATGATTTTGATGAGTTGTGTCTGGCTACCTACACATCAGGCTACCTATTCTCGAAACGTTCGTAGCCCTACGAACTTCTTAAGCCTATATATAGCTATTCTCAACACATTGACTACGAACGTTTTGAGAATAAGGGCCCAGGTCAGATTTGATGATGACTTTGGATTACAGAAGTTAAAATGAATGGATTTGATCATCCAGGATGATATTTACCTTGAATTAAAAATCAGTGCCCTGAATTTATTGAGGATGAATCTGATGCAACCATGATAACGATGAAGAAAGTATGTGGCAACAGGGATCAGGAACGTTGGATGTCATATTCAACGACACACAGCTACAAGAAAAACAAATATTTGGGTGTTTATGTTGTTTTTATGTTTAAAGATTCATGACTGCTACTAATTATATAAGTACTACCTTAGTCATGGCTGCAGATGGCTTAGAGGCGGCTGGCTTGACGAAGTTTACAATGTTCACATGGTGATCTCGGCACTAAGATGATTGTAATGCTAACAGAGCTTTGAGGAATGACATCCTTGGTCCTGTTGTACAAAGACATCACAAATAAAACTCAAATCAATCACTCAATAATCTCAATGTAATAGAAATGATGAAAGCCACTATCAGCTCTCCCCTGACATGATATTGCTAGAATATTGCTAAAAGCAGCATTACTCACCCACTTACTCTCACACACTCACTCACTCACTCACTCACTCACTCACTCACTCACTCACTCACTCACTCACTCACTCACTCACTCAATAATAGTTCACTGAAGTTCCTGCTATCCTGTGTTAAATCTGTGTATGTGAGAAGAGAAGCGTGTACTTTTTGCAGTGGAGATATTTGTTTTTGTAGAGGCAGAAAGTAAGTGACAGACCCTGTCGCCAAAGACTGTCAGAGAAATCCCCAATGCCAGCAAGATCTGTCAGGACTGCATTGAGAAGTTGGTGAAGGTTTTGTGATCTCGACATGAGATACCCCAAAACACATTAACTATGTATATTGATTCAGTTTTTAGATTCAACAAATAAAGATCCAGCAGTACAATGGACTCTGAGTCAGATCAGCTCTTTGAATGTTTCTGGCAGTTTATGAACAAATTTGCATTTGAAGCATCCGTCCCTTCATGAATAAATATTGCCTTTGATTTACATGAAGTTTTTGTATTAAAAGTAATAAAAGTAGATATTTGGTAGTTTTAATTTGCTTTTCAAAGGCAGGTCATGTTGTTTTCAGATCCCGAGCACTTTGGATATGGAAATTAAGTATTCAGTTTTATGAGTAATTGTTTGTCCTTGAGAGTAGAGTAGAGTCAAACCACTGTCACGTCTGTATTTCTTGTATGGCAAAAACAGTTTTGAACACTGGAAGAAATGAATTCCATTTATGGTGGCAAGAACAGCTTTAGGAAGAAATGGTAAAAATTCTGATTAAATTACACAACAACAATTAACGGAGAACATACAACGCACAGCTCAAAACAATCGAACTACAAGCCCCAACTTGCAGCTCCCAGTGGACAAGCAGCTACCAAATACGCACTCAGCCAACATACCCATGCCCAGGAATATACAACAGAGATGCCAACCATGCCGATTTGGGAGGAGTTACTCCGAAATTCAAACTCAAAATCTACTCTCCGATTTGTCAGTAAAAAAAGTCCTATTTTTAGAAAATACCAATATGTTTATAAATTTAGGTTGTTTGAAAGAATTTTAGTAAATAGCCAGGTGGATATGTTCATTTGAGTTAAGTATTATCTGGTTAAGTATGCCCAGAAATTGCATATTTTCAGCAGACTAAATCTATTTTTGTAGGGAGGCCCCTGATCCCCCTCTCATGTTGACCCCCAACTCACACCTTCAGGGCTCAAGAATTGCTTTGGGCAAGGCATGACTCTGCTTTCATTTGATTCAGGGTTGGCATCTCTGATACAACCCATAAGTCCCTGAAGACCATCTGTCCACCTTCCATAACCCACAAATCAGATATAATCACCTCATCTCATATATAAATTGTTCTTTGCATTGATGCCTTAATGACATGTCATATTTCAGATCTATGATGATAAATAAAACAAAAACATTTGCAGATCATTTGTATTTTTCACCTGAAGACCAGTGAGATGCTGAAAAATCATGCTACTTCATATGAACCCTGTAGGGGACATTCTGAAATCATTCTGAAAGACATTCCTTACTTCAGAGAATGATAGATAGAGTGTACACTGTTCTGCAGGTAGAAACTGACATTCATGCAAATATAAAAACAGGTGTGATAACTTTTCTTCTGAAACAGAAAGCCATCAACAACTTTGTCCCCAAGTGGGATCTTGTATCACTGAATTACTTGACTGTTTGACTATAGCTTTGGACTGGGAGTGTTTGACTCGACAATACCTGACAAATGATAGTACCTGACTGAGCTGTATATGTAAAACTATCAGGCAAAGTTATGTTTCCGGGCATGTCTTCCTTGTTTTGTCCAGTTTGGGCATGGAAAGGACAGAGAGAACTGAATTCCATTAATACTCAAGAATTACCCGGTAAATATGAGCTTGAAATGATT
Organism: Haliotis asinina; assembly: GCF_037392515.1. Classification (NCBI taxonomy): domain Eukaryota; kingdom Metazoa; phylum Mollusca; class Gastropoda; order Lepetellida; family Haliotidae; genus Haliotis; species Haliotis asinina. The sequence continues at coordinate 46,659,631 of NC_090291.1, read as the reverse complement.
CCAACCCAGACCAAAGCAAACAAGCTTTAAGATAGCCAATGACAATATACAAGAACTCTTTCAAACACAGATGAATAGCTATAGGGATGGGGCTATGAAGACATCTTTCACTCATGCCTTGTGCAAACACATTTCATAATAGCCTTACATAGTGCGCTTAAACACATCTCATGTAATCCAGGCTTTATGTAGTGAGACTTGATACTCCATGATGTAGGCTTTATGTGCAGATACACAGAACATTTTAAAGTATGCCTTACCTTTGCATATACATGATGCTCTAACACAGACATGGTGTAGAGGTATATGCAGCAATTTATTTTCATCTAGGAATTTGTGTTCAGTTTAAAAAGACAGTTTAATGTTGGTATTTTAGACAGATGTGAGTCACTTTAGTGGAAGCTTTGTGAAGTGAGACTTTAGTTCATGTGTACTTGATTACATCTGATACAATGCCCAAAACTGCGCTTTTTACTCAGAAACAAAAGTACTTTCTTGACAAATATTTATTATTATATGGTATTACATCCATGCCGTTATGTGGCAATGTTCTTTACAAAATCTGGTTAGTAGGCAAGAAACTGTAGTCACAGCGACATAATGACTACTCCTGCCCTGTGGTGTTAGAGTAAGGAGCAGGCAAGGGTTATCATGCTAATCTCCTGCATTACTAGAAGAGCAGGACAGTGTGTTACCCACAGACTGTGGGAGTCACTCTGAGATAATACTCCTTCTATTCCACGTCCATCAATACTCCATCCAGATTGGGAGATGTCCAGCACACTATTTGTTATTTGGACACTGGTATATTGACTGCTTGGCCATTAAGGCAAATGAAGTGTGTGAGGATGTGACTTTGTGTGGAAACTGTGACTACCAGTATCCATGCTCATCCCTCCCGAGGGTTAAATTTTCGCCCTGACCAGTTGATGCGCTGAAGCTTATGATAAGCTGCCCTTCCATCAGCCCTCCATCATACAGACCTGCCCCAGCAGAAAATCAATTGTTGATAGTTTGGACACTTGCATGAACTATCTAAATCCTCGTTGGTCATGCATGTAATTTGATTGCTTTGAAGGTTGTGATACGTTTTCATACCAGCCGTGGCAAGAAGCTAAAGACACAAAATATTTCCTTCAGAAATAATTGAAGCCCTTATCTTTAGACATGAATCTCGTATTGGTTGATAGAAGTCAATGTCGTTTCATTGAGTATAAGAAGTGTAAGGTGGTTATGTGAATCATTGTGTCACCTGGCATAAAAAGACACTGGTGAAATGGGTGTTGAAACTGGTGGCAAAATGTGCTGCCTTGCTGACTTTATTATGGAGCACAATATGTACCTGAGTGCCAAACGAATTGAATTAATGCAGAGAGACAGACAACCAAAGAAATTCACGTCTAAATATATTCCTTCAGCCAGTGTCTGAAGAAAGTCAGAAGTTGTGAGCATCTGAGCCTTTCACAACTGGTTAGAAATATACAGGTGTGTGCTGCTGACAAACTGATAACAGGATGAACCAGCGTTTGAAGTTTTGAACCCATACCCAAACTGATGGACAGGTTTTGTTTTGGAAAAGCTAGTAATACTTGACAAAAATATAAAGTAAATCTTAATAGTAGTATGCAATCTATGACCCAAAACCATACCTCAGCCACACTGGCAAATCTTACACTGTATATTCAAAATATTACAGATGTTTTTATCTGCCTAACTATCACTGAGAAATATCCTGAAATATGAAAATCTCTCTCCATTTGGATTTCTATTCTGTTTACAACATACATTTGTGAGTAGCGGATATAGATTAGTGTGACAAACAGCACAGTGGAAGCTGTCTAAACCGGCACTCATCGGGACTGAGGAAATAATCCAGTTTAGACAATGTGCCGGATTGTAGAGCTGATAATAAATGTTCAAGCCAGGACTGACATTTTATGCTGGTGTTGACACCTTGCCGGATTGGACAGATGTCGGTTTTGACAGCTTCTACTGAAAAGAAGTCATAACTGTTATGAGTCTATATCTTCAATGTAGTGACTTGGTCAGTAACATCCCGTGTGGAATAAGGCGTGCAGAGCTGAGTAAGTGGTGAATTAGAATCGAATAATACTTAAATGGCTTTTCAGGAATTTCTGTTACATCAGCAGAGCTACTGATACATCATAGAGATACATTTTATAGGTAACATTTTTACAAAAATTGATTGATTTAAGTATCTTCCCATTTGTTTAAAATACATATGGTACTTGGAATTCAGGATGTACAGTTGTTTTCACAATTGGAACTACGTAGGGGCAGCTTGAAGGGAGGAGGTTGTGTTCTGAATTTAAGTAGTGAGTTGTATCAGATAAAATTTTTGACAGTTTGATTCATGATTTGCTGTTCAGATATGGACGATAAACATTCAAATCTGACTCAATTTTTCTGGCAGTATTATTAATTTTGTCTATTTTAGATCTGAGATTACCTGAGATATCCATACCAACAATGGAAGGAAAATGTTAAAATACTTATCAGTTGTTTGCAAACTGCTTAAAAGTGTTAGAGATTCTGGTTCTCTAGGAAATTTCAAACATTTGAGCTTTCCTTTTGTCATTTAAAGACCTGAAAACATCAACATTTTCACCAACTAAATATCAAAGGTCAACTTTGTCAGGACACAAGATGAGACGACAAGTTAGTTGACAAGAAAACAAGTTCTCTTTAAAGTTCTCTGTTAACAGTGTCTTCATATCATTTCAAATTATTGATTTTCTGTCATCTCTGGCAATTCATTGATAACAGGAACGCTAGATTTGTACAGATTTTGACAAAATGTTTAGATGGATGTAACACCTTATCACTGTATGACCAGGTTCTTGCTTAAACTGTAAGCTTCTCAAGGTTTTGAATACATGACATTTTTTATGGATAAGAACTTCTTGTTTATTCTTTACACAACAATTCAGAGCTAATTCCTGCTACTTTATCAGGCAAATGTTTTGTGTGGCTTGTTTTTCATATTGAGTATATTATCCATGCTGGTAATTATGTTTTGTTGGAAAAAGGCTGATGATTTGATTGTTTGGTGCTGGGCTATTTATTTATTTCATGGAGACTGTGAAATAACAGCCTTTATTTGTAGTGGTTGCTAATACAGTATTTAAAAATGCTACAACATGTGGGTCCCTGAGAAGTATCAAGAACTGAATACTGTCTCTACAAGTGACACAATTTGACCTATAATATGCTGGCAGTAATCAATTGGCTGATACAAATCAATGCATCATACTGAATAAATGGCGATAGACAGAAATTAATTTAAGTAGTGCCAAATTATGAATCAACAGCATTTTTTCCTAAAAATCTGTGCAATGGTTAATATTTTGTGTATGCTATATATAACAGATTTTAGCATATAGTTTACAGAATTTCACTTAGATTTATATAAATTTTGCTGACTCTTTGTCATCTTGTGACCCGTGAAGGTCCCGGGGTAGAATAGGCCTTCAGCAAACCCATGCTTGCCGTAAAAGGCGACTGTGCTTGTCGTAAGAGGTGACTAACAGGATCAGGTGGTCAGGCTCGCTGATTTGGTTGATGCATGTCATCAGTTTCCAATTGTGCAGATCGATGCTCATGATGGGTCCAGACCCGATTATCAACAGACTGGTGCTGTATAGCTGGAATATTTCTCAGTGCGGCGTAAAACTCAACTAACTCACTCACTCACTCACTCACTCACTCACTCACTCACTCACTCACTCTGTCATCTTGACTTGTTTATGTCTGGTGGTAGTAACAACGAACAGTGCATGAGTAGCTTTTCAACTTTCTTTGTTAAGACGATTCACAATGCATGCAGGGATGGGTGTTTTATGGGTAACATGTGAAGTATACAGACTTTGCTGTGTACGTGTACACAGGTAAATATGTTCAGGAACCTACAGGGCACAGTGTTGTGGTCTAACCCTTGCTCGGTAATTAGAGGTGGGTTTCCTCTGTCTTTATCACTGGACCAAATTGTACATCACCAATTCCCAGCGGCATCGCAAACAAAGTTAAATGGCGCGTCTTCATTCTTATCTGACTGTTCACAGGTGTTCATATGGACTGATTTTATTACAAAATGCTTGTTGCCAAACATGGTACTTATCTCTACAGTATAACCCATGATAGGGAATCCTGAAACTGTTTTTGAAATAGCATTTATAAATATTCTATAATGTTGTTCTCTCTAGAGAAAATAAAGAACCCAACAATGAAAGGTAACATAGATAACAAAAAATGTTACATTTCTCCTAGTCCTTCAGTTTCCTCATCCTAGTCCTTCAGTTTCCTCATCCTAGTCCTTCAGTTTCCTCATCAGGTGAACTTTACAAGTAAGAATAATACATTAATTTCTGGTCAATAGTGGATCATATTGGCAGAATTTTATTCCAAATTTGTTTCATGTTACATTATAATGATTGAAACAAAATGGTCAGGTAGATTACATATGGTGGTAGATTGAATGAGTTCAGTTTTCGACCACACTTCTTTGAGATGCATTTTTCAAAAGTTAAAAGGTGTATCCCACCAACTATCATCGATTTTGATGGAGAGAGTTAAACTTCTTAATAGGGAATATCAACATTACCGTAATTGCATTTACGTTTATGATTAGAAAGCAAAAGATGCCTGCGTTATTACTGTAAAAAGCCAAGGGAGTGTTCCCTATTCTTTAGTTTTGCACACCATGCTCCATGAGTTGTTTCCAGTTAAAACCTACTAAAATTTCACAGAAAGTCAAGACTTTATTTTTCAAAAATATATTTGGCTATTGGATCCATTTTACAGAGAATTGGTGACATGCCTGTGGCATCAGGCATGGATACGCTTGTGGATGACCTACAGTCCTACTAAAGAATCATTCAGACAACCATACAGTTTATCTAGGGTGACTGATATACAGCATACAATACAATGAAGATGAGTATTAGCATCCTTTATGTAGGAACTGGCATCTCTTATTATTAATGGCAATGGAGTATTTCTGGATTAATGCATGTCATGGTGGCTAGTCATCCAGAGCATGCATCTAGTATATACAATCAGCTATATTCCACATACAAACCCATGCAAAAAGTATTTGAACACTTGACCTATTTTCCATAAACTTACTTGTTGATTTAGTGTACCATGATTTTCTTGAATTTAATTTTCGTAAGACCCAAGTCAAATGCACATTTGTGGGGAATCATCTTACCTACAATAACATAATTTCTGTTCATTATTTATCAAATGGCGACTGAGTTTAATCAACATGTGTACAGTGCCGTAACTTCTTTAACATGGCGGCCTATGGGATTGTGCATGGTGGAACCATATATAAATTGATAAATGTGATGTCATTAGTTAAATAGTGGTTGGAAGCTTGAACTGAAATTATGTGTGCAGAGCAGACATGATTTCCAATTTGACAGTCAAATTTCACAAAGATCCATCCTAAACTCACTTCATGAAAATTATTTATGCAATACTGAAATAACACGCAAGTCCATGGAAATTACATCACGTGTCCGAATACTTTTTGAATGGGTCTGTACATCCTATTTTCAACTTTTGCTGTTCATATGCCGTGTTTTCAAGAGTATTGTGCTCATCTTGTGAAAGAGGGAAAATGTTTTGAATATGATCTCTGATTTTGTATAGGGACTGGAGAATTGATTATTAATCATATCAGGAGAATGCATTCACAATATCATTTTATTTTCTATTAATAATATTTGTTGGTATCTCCAGTACTGTATCATGTCACAGGGTCACTGACAGGCTACATCAGTAAGTGTGGATCCAGACGTTTGGGTTTTGATAGGTCATTTCACAGTTTACATATTATAAACCTATAACATTCCTGAATCTTAAAACATGATGTATGCTTCAAAAAACTGATCTCATGGGGATGGTATGACATCTGCTCTGAGTCCACTTTTAAGCCTAAACTGAAGAAAATATCAGTGGACATTCCAAAATGGAAATTAAACATCCTGACTCATAATATTCAGTTATTGCTTGACTTGCATCGAACTGATAAAAATATCAGTAAGGGCAGATGCTTTCTCATCATGCGACATCACTTTGAATGTAATGTGAAAACATCTTTCTATTTAGAAATGGTAAACATAGAAACATAATCATAAATATTTAAGAATTGGTATATATTAACAATACTAGTAACTTGCTTATTATTGGACAGTAGACACTTCGTAATGAACATGCTGATAATGAATGTATGGATAAGATGTTTTTAACCTGGCCACTTGATGTATATTTTAGTCGTGATATATATAAAAAACTATGTTTATATCTGCCTTCCCTCTGAGTTCATTTATCTGTATTTCACAGTCGTCATGTGAACCAACTATTGCATCTTTTACACATAATATTATTTTTTCTCTGATAACAATATTCCACGTACAGCAAGCACATGCTGTGAACTATAATGTTACATAAATACATATCGACCAGCAGAAATGTTTTATTTGTTGTATATTTGTTCTGGAAAAACAACTGTTAGTTTGTGTGTATGTAATAACTGATCAGGAGCATGTTGTCTGCGTGTTGTGTCCTCTAGTAGTAACACTACAGAATAATAACATTCATTTTTCACATTGCTCTGTTTTGAGTGAGTGCTAAAATTTGACATCACATCTGCAATATTACAGCCATATAGTGATGAAAACAGGTAATCAGTTTAAAATATCTGTCAACAAAGGACTGTAAAACTAACTAGATTGTCATAGATTTATATATGTTAACACTTGTAATGAAATCTGAAACACTTTAACTATAGAGGATGATGCTGTATAAAACCAGGTTATAGATTGCCAACTCTGTTTAGAATATAAATAATAAAGTTTACATACCCTTGCTGAATGTGTGCTTCAGTTTCACAGATGTGAAATAATAATAGTAATATGAAGTTAATAGTTATATGTGCTTCATTGTGGGCTAGGACTGAAGTTAAGGGAACCCTTAGGATCAAGCTACCAAACATGGTCACCCATCCAAGGACTGTCCGTGCCCAATTGCAATGTTGTTGCTTAACTGGTTTGACAAGATGTGCTGTGCAAACCCTGATTATGTTCCTTGTTTGTTCTTTGGCTTCACTTCTCAAAGTTGTAAATATTTAATACCTTCCTAACTTCTTTCTGTATCAATGTGACAAGCTGTGATAAGACGGAAATATGGCTCAAAGCGGCCAATTACCAATTAATTAATTACCAAGGTTTTCCTGTATTTTATGAAAGTATTTTATGAAAGTGATCAGTGTAAAGACTTGCATTACTTCGGGCTTTACTGCCATAACAAACTGACGTGGGGTGATATAGGTGCAATAATGTTCAAAGTTGCACTTCACCAACATAAAGCAGCGTATTTCTATCCCTTTAGCAAATTAGGAATGGATTCTGTTTCCTCAGTCCATAAACAATCCTGGTCCAAATTTTTAAAATGTGATGGAAAACATTTCATATGTGATGAGGGTATGTGTAGGATTTGTTTGGGAAGCACAGCTGAGAAACCATTTAATATTATATCGTGGAATTTTGCATGCACATAAAAGCTATGCCCATGCAGCAAGTCGTCCGGGCATACAGGGAATTTTTAGAAATATACACCAGCCTTCTAACTTGGCCATTTGCAAAAAGTTCAAGGGCTGCTGTAAAGACTGAGTTAATAAAAAATGTTTGACATACATCTTGTATGTGTCCTGGGCCTTTAACCCAGACACTGCCAGACGCTGAATGTACAGGAATACTCTTGAAATAGCAGTATCTTCCTACACATGAGGTCTAATTACAGATAAGGGAAGATATTCAATCACTTAACTGTATCTAATGGACCTGTTTTACATATGTGCTCTATCATTTGAATGAGTTTCAGTGTCGGATGATAGCTAGATCATCTCACATCAAGTTATGACATCAGCTTATTTGTGATAATTTCCCAGGAGACTATGAGGATCAAAGTAATACACAGCAATCAATTCTGTTACAAAGACTTTCATACATGAATTAACATTTATAAAGCTGAAATTGAACCAACAGCTGTTTTGTAACTTTTGTCCTTGACTGTTTTTTGCAAATCTAGAAGAAATAAGAATACTATTGATGAATGGAACATAGCAATTATACCTCCTTACGTAGCATGGATGTTTCAGTGAAGTATTTAATCACAGCCCATGTCACAACAGGTTTCGTGCAGCAGGTCAGCCATTGCTTCACCTCCAGTCTTTTATGTCAGGCGACATAAGGCAGACGACCATCATCGGGGATGTGATCAAAGTCTTTTTCTTCAAATCGTGGTGCATGTGTGTGATTTAACTTGGACAACAAACATAATACTTATCTTTCGATCAAGCGGTTTCCAATTAAGGTTCTTGGAAGCTCATACATTTTAGAGGAGTGACTTGTTTTTCTAAATAGGTGGTTTGTTGTCACCTAAATAGGTGGTATGTTGTCACCTAAATAGGTGGTTGGTTGTCACCAGTTTGAAGTCATATCTGGACATTTTGCTGTCAATAATCTGCCTCCAGCACTCCATCTAGTTTTCCTTCCTGTAAGTGTGCATGTAGATATCTCTGCCAAGCTCTCCTGGATCTACCCCACAATTAGTCAAGAAATGGGTTTGGGGAAAAAAATGCAGTTTGAATCACAGCATTGGCCAAAATTGCTGTTACTACCCTAAGTTTGTTTTGTTAATTAACTTTGTCAAGGGATAATAAGTAACAGGACTAGGGTGGGTGATGGTATGTTTTGCTATCACATGGGTGATGACAACTGGATGGTATGTTTCACTATCACATGGATGGTTACACCTTGACAGGGTGTCTCACTATCAGATGGATGGTTACACCTTGACAGGGTGTCTCACTATCAGATGGATGGTTACACCTTGACAGGGTGTCTCACTATCACATAGGTGGTTACTGCTTGACTTAGTGTCTCACTATCACATGGGTGGATACAGCTTGACTGAGTGTCTCATTATCACATAGGTGGTTACAGCTTGACTGAGTGTTTCACTATCACATGGATGGTTACACCTTGACAGGGTGTCTCACTATCACATGGATGGTTACACCTTGACAGGGTGTCTCTATCAGATGGATGGTTACACCTTGACAGGGTGTCTCACTATCAGATGGATGGTTACACCTTGACAGGGTGTCTCACTATCAGATGGATGGTTACACCTTGACAGGGTGTCTCACTATCAGATGGATGGTTACACCTTGACAGGGTGTCTCACTATCACATGGATGGTTACACCTTGACAGGGTGTCTCACTATCACATGGATGGTTACACCTTGACAGGGTGTCTCACTATCTCATGGATGGTTACACCTTGACAGGGTGTCTCACTATCACATGGATGGTTACACCTTGACAGGGTGTCTCACTATCACATGGATGGTTACACCTTGACAGGGTGTCTCACTATCACATGGATGGTTACACCTTGACAGGGTGTCTCACTATCACATGGATGGTTACACCTTGACTGAGTGTCTCACTATCACATGGATGGTTACACCTTGACAGGGTGTCTCACTATCACATGGATGGTTACTGCTTGACTGAGTGTCTCACTATCACATGGATGGTTACACCTTGACAGGGTGTCTCACTATCAGATGGATGGTTACACCTTGACAGGGTGTTTCACTATCACATGGATGGTTACACCTTGACAGGGTGTCTCACTATCACATGGATGGTTACACCTTGACAGGGTGTCTCACTATCACATGGATGGTTACACCTTGACAGGGTGTCTCACTATCACATAGGTGGTTACTGCTTGACTGAGTGTTTCACTATCACATGGATGGTTACACCTTGACAGGGTGTCTCACTATCACATGGATGGTTACACCTTGACAGGGTGTCTCACTATCACATGGATGGTTACACCTTGACAGGGTGTCTCACTATCACATGGATGGTTACACCTTGACAGGGTGTCTCACTATCACATGGATGGTTACACCTTGACTGAGTGTCTCACTATCACATGGGTGGATACAGCTTGACTGAGTGTCTCACTATCACATAGGTGGTTACTGCTTGACTGAGTGTCTCACTATCACATAGGTGGTTACTGCTTGACAGGGTGTCTCACTATCACATAGGTGGTTATAGCTTGGCAGAGTGTGTCACTATCACATGGGTGGTTACAGCTTGATGGTACAGTGTTCCCAGAAATTATTGAGAAAATCTTTGTTTTTTTTCTAATGATGCTAAGATTGGAAAAAGGGCTTTCACTAAGCACTAAGCATACTAAATAAGGGAGACAACTCTTGAAGGCTTAGAAGGCAGCTCATTACGTCAAGAGTTATCTCCCTTGTCTGAGCAGACGGCTTCCTGTGTTGACATGGCAGAATTTACAGCAAGAGAGAAAAGAAAGCTCATTCTAGATGATTTTGAAAGGGGTGAGGCCGATGCTAAAGTGTTAGCTTGTAGACATGGTATTCCTCTGTCTACAGTATACAGAACTTTGAATATTCAAACAGGAACCGGGATAGAGCACAAAGCAGGGGCAGGTCGACCTAGGAAATTCAGTGTTGTGGATCGCCGAAGACTTGGGCAGATTGTGAGTAGGGGCAAATTGAAAAGCGTTGAGAACATCAGAAATGAAATGATTAGCAGAGGAAGTCCTCAGGTATGCAATGAAACAGTTAGGCAGGAATTACAGAGACTTAATTGGGTGAAAAAACGTGGAATTCCCTCGCCGTTGATGAAAGATGCACAAAAGGAAAAACGTTTAAACTGGTGTCGGGCTCATGAAAATCAAGATTGGGATAATGTTTTCTTTTCGGATGAAAGTTCTGTTTGGCTTTTCCCTAATTGTGTGAACATTTGGACCAAAGATACTGTCAAACCTATCTACCAGCGACCAAAACATAGCCCAAAGTTTCACATGTGGGGTGGCATATCGGCTCGCGGACTGACGCCATTGTGTGTTTTCACGGGAAACTTGACAAAAGAAAGATACGTTGACATTCTAAATGGTCACCTTCTTCCGACAGCACAAACATTGTATGAAGATGATTGGATTTTCCAGCATGATAATGACCCAATACACACTGCGCGCTACACAAAACAGTGGTTGTCGGGCGAACATGTTCAAGTTTTAGACTGGCCCAGTTACAGCCCAGATCTAAACCCAATTGAGAATGTGTGGGGAGTCATGAAGGACAGAATAAACCAAAAGGGACTGAGAAATATTGAAGATATGAAGGCCGAGGTGGTCCAATATTGGGATACCCTGTCACACGATTACCTACAAACTTTGATGGGTAGTGTGCCTAGGCGTATTCAGGCATGCATTGCTGAGTGAGGAGGTCTAACAAAGTACTAAAACAAGACTGAGACTGTAAAAGGATGATGTTTTAACATGTTTATGTAAGTAAAACGCCAGAAGTTAATAAACGTAATGAGTTACATGACGCAACATGATTCTCAATAATTTCTGGGAATACTATATGTCTCACTATCACACAGGTGCTTATAGCTTGGCAGAGTGTCTCACTATCACATGGGTGGTTACAGCTTGATAACGTATCTCACTGTAACATGGGTGGCACGTTTGACTGTAGCATGGATGTTACAGCCTGTTTGGGTGATTCACTGTAACATTGATGGTTACATCATGACATTGTGACTTAGTGTAGCATGGATGGTTACAGCATGATGGAATGTGTCACTATAACATGAGTGGTTACAGCTTGATGTCTCATTATACCTGGTGGGTGATAACAGCTTCACATGGCATCTCACTAAAACGTGTGGTAACAGCTTGACAGGGTGTCTCATTATAACATGGGTGATAGCTTGACAGGGCATCTCACCATAACATGTGTGATAACAGCTTGACAGAGTGTCTGACTATAACATGGGTGATAACAGCTTGACAGGGCATCTCTCTGTAGTATGGGTGATAACAGCTAGACAGAGTTATATGCACATGTATGTTACAGCTTGATAGGGTGTATCAAAATGACATTGATGGTTCCAGCTTAACAGTATGTCTCACTATAACTGGATGGTAACATCTTGACAGTGTCTCACTGTAACATGGATGGTTTCAACTTGACAGGGTATCTAAGAGTAAGATGGGTAGTTACAGCTTGATAGGGTGCATCAGGGTGACATTGATGGTTACAGCTTGACAGGGTGTCTCAGTGTACTATGAATCGTTTTACAGCGTGTGCAGAGAAGCATCAGTTTAAGAAAGCCTCCTTCATTCCACAATCAGTGGCCTCTCAACATTTCAGAGTGATGTGACTTAATATTAATACAGGTACTGATCTGTCATCATCTTAATAATTTGTGAACCCAGTAGCCTTCTTATATATTCTTTCTGCAAGAGTTTCAGTGTTTTATCAAACTGCAGACTTCTAACTTATATGTAAGAAGTGACCCAAACTGGTCTTATCATGAAAAGTGGATGTAATGTCTGTCTAGCTATCAAGATGTGACAACTGTCACTTAGTGGCATCAAGTGAAATCATCACATAATTGAATGATTTGTCCTTCATTAAGGCTTGTAAATAAGACTTATTGTCTCTCAGCATTGTGTGTGCCATTTTCAAAATGCTTTCTGAGTTCGTATTTTCAAGGCGGTCAATAATTGTAGCTATATCTGATACAGAATTTATTGCCAGAGTCCATTTCAGAACTATAGCAACATTTTTTCTAAATCCTTGGAAGCACAGCTTGGTATTTTTCGGTAAAAGAAAATTCAGAAGGTTATGTGGGTTTTATCCCTCGTTTTAATGATAGAATGTCTGCAAATGCTTGACACTAATTAAATAAATTTTTTAGAAATCACTTTTCACCTTTTCTGTGAGCAATTCTCTAATGGTACTTTCTATTGTATATTTATAATTTGGTCCTTCACTCAACAACTGTTTGTTTTTATGATAACCCTAATGGAATATACTCAAACACACCCAACTTACAGTTCCAATTAAATATAATCTTCATAGTTGTGTCTAACAGTGGCATCATTCTTCTGTCAAGTGTTGCTAACAATTCTTGATATATCCAGTGGATGAGACTCATCACATGAATCCTTCACTGCAGAAACATGGTAAAGAAGGAAGTCAAGGTACCAGAGGTTGTCTCCCTTTCTTTGTCTCGACAGTGATTATCAGCATCATGGATTTATCTGACTATCTGTTTCCATGGCAATGACCTAAAACTTGGCTTATGTTTTCAATAATGCTAAGTTGACATGATCATGGTGTTGGCTGCATGGCACCTGTACGTGGACAGAAGCACCCATGATCCAGGACGTATGTGTGCAGAATAGAACTGCAGCACAAACTTTCATGAACTAATGTTAAAGCTGACAGACACCTGGTGGAATGTGGTTGTCCTTCCTTGACACTGTACCTAAGGTGATGATGGTAACGTGTGTTTCAAGCATCTCAACTTGGCGGAAGGTAGATTGCTTGGCGATTACTTCCCTCGAATTAGCAGTCATCCACTTGTTATGTAATCAAAATTATTTAGCACCTTGATGGTGCAAAAACACTGATTGCACTGAATTTGCTTATTAATGTCTATGTGTTGAAGAATAAACATTTTGAAAATCATGCGAAGATGTCAGTATCTCAAAGTCTGGATGTCGGTTGAGTTACCGACTTCCTTGTGTTACAATCCTTAGGCTCAGTGCTTGAGTAATCAGAGTATATCCAAAGTTCTTAAGTAGATTGATGCTCATATTGTTGATTACTGGATTACCTTGTCCAGACTCAAATGGGTATGCCACCTTCTTCAACATCTGTCTTTGGTGGCTAATATTGTCTGTCAGATAACATTTTCTAACTACAAATTATAGTACCATCCAGATTTAGTGAGTAACCTAGTTACCACAAAGTCAGCAATCTGATTAAACCAATCAGCACATAAACCAATAGCATGATGAACCTCAAGAGCAACACCTTGACCATTATCAAAGTAAAACACCTTGACCTTCATCAATATCATTTCCTTGACCATCTTCAAGATCAATTCCATGACCATCATCAAGATCAACACCTTGATCATCATCAAGATGAAACACCTTGACCATCATCAAGATCTACAATTTTACCATCCTCAAGATCAACACCTTGACTATTTAAAAAGTGAACACATAGACCAACTCAAAGTGTTACACCAAGATAATCATCTAGACCAACATCTCCCCTCCTTAAGACAAGTCTTGCAATGTTGTCATGTAAATATCAGTGAAATCTGATAGTTCCTGTCTGATACATCATCACCTTATTGCCTCCTAGCCCATTGCAAAGTTGTACAGCATGATGCTTTATTCATAAGGACATCACAAGATGGTGCGTAATGCTGATCAAGACCATAACCCAGAGACATTATTTGTCAATATTGGGAGCAAGAAGCCTAAGATCATATGTATGCAGTAAGGTTTTATTGTTGACAGCCCCAAGGCACTTCTAGCATTTCCCATCAAACAATATGAGCTGAGGATCCCATTTCTTGGTGGTGCCTCCTGACAACATGTCATGGATACAGAATACAGGTGTGCCAAAGCAAGATGGTGATATTCAATATTAATTTGTCATTAAAACAGATGCAACCAAGGCATGTTCATTTAGGACAACAGTACAACATGTCTGTAGTGTAATCAAAGTAACTTCAGGTGGTATCGATATAGTGAGATTGGTATAACTGTACAGTTTATGATATATAAGTGTTTCATGATGATGGCAGAGTAGGTAGAATCAGGACAGTGAATCAGTGCATTATTGGAAGGCTTGGTTGATGTACATGCCTTCATGGAGGGTCCCATATTACTTGATGCTTCATGGTGGTGTTGCCCTTGTTAATTCAGTACTTAATTGCATTTGGAGTATCTAGATAATGCCCATGCTCACAAAATACTTCGTTTCAACAGCGGACTATCTTCTACTGAAGCCTATGATGTAGCAGTGCTTTCACGGACAGATGAATATCTTTTTTTGAAGCACATGTCACAGGAGTGCTTTTATCGACACGGGAGTATCTTCTATAGAAGCACATGTTAAAGCAGTGCTTTTATCAACACGGGAGTATCTTCTATAGAAGCACATGTTAAAGCAGTGCTTTTATCGACACCGGAGTATCTTCTATAGAAGCACATGTTAAAGCAGTGCTTTTATCGACAGGGGAGTATCTTCTATAGAAGCACATGTTAAAGCAGTGCTTTTATCGACACGGGAGTATCTTCTATAGAAGCACATGTTAAAGCAGTGCTTTTATCAACACGGGAGTATCTTCTATAGAAGCACATGTCATAGGAGTGCTTTTATCGACACGGGAGTATCTTCTATAGAAGCACATGTCATAGGAGTGCTTTTATCGACACGGGAGTATCTTCTATAGAAGCACATGTTAAAGTAGTGCTTTTATCAACATGGGAGTATCTTCTATAGAAGCACATGTCATAGGAGTGCTTTTATCGACACGGGAGTATCTTCTATAGAAGCACATGTTAAAGTAGTGCTTTTATCAACATGGGAGTATCTTCTATAGAAGCACATGTCATAGGAGTGCTTTTATCGACACGGGAGTATCTTCTATAGAAGCACATGTTAAAGTAGTGCTTTTATCAACACGGGAGTATCTTCTATAGAAGCACATGTCATAGGAGTGCTTTTATCGACACGGGAGTATCTTCTATAGAAGCACATGTCATAGGAGTGCTTTTATCGACACGGGAGTATCTTCTATAGAAGCACATGTCATAGGAGTGCTTTTATCAACATGGGAGTATCTTCTATAGAAGCACATGTTAAAGCAGTGCTTTTATCGACACGGGAGTATCTTCTGTAGAAGCACATGTTAAAGCAGTGCTTTTATCAACACGGGAGTATCTTCTATAGAAGCACATGTCATAGGAGTGCTTTTATCGACACGGGAGTATCTTCTATAGAAGCACATGTCATAGGAGTGCTTTTATCGACACGGGAGTATCTTCTATAGAAGCACATGTTAAAGTACTGCTTTTATCAACATGGGAGTATCTTCTATAGAAGCACATGTTAAAGCAGTGCTTTTATCGACACGGGAGTATCTTCTATAGAAGCACATGTTAAAGCAGTGCTTTTATCAACACGGGAGTATCTTCTATAGAAGCACATGTTAAAGCAGTGCTTTTATCGACACGGGAGTATCTTCTATAGAAGCACATGTTAAAGCAGTGCTTTTATCAACACGGGAGTATCTTCTATAGAAGCACATGTTAAAGCAGTGCTTTTATCAACACGGGAGTATCTTCTATAGAAGCACATGTTAAAGCAGTGCTTTTATCAACACGGGAGTATCTTCTATAGAAGCACATGTTAAAGCAGTGCTTTTATCGACAGGGGAGTATCTTCTATAGAAGCACATGTTAAAGCAGTGCTTTTATCGACACGGGAGTATCTTCTATAGAAGCACATGTTAAAGCAGTGCTTTTATCGACACGGGAGTATCTTCTATAGAAGCACATGTTAAAGCAGTGCTTTTATCAACACGGGAGTATCTTCTATAGAAGCACATGTCATAGGAGTGCTTTTATCGACACGGGAGTATCTTCTATAGAAGCACATGTCATAGGAGTGCTTTTATCGACACGGGAGTATCTTCTATAGAAGCACATGTTAAAGTAGTGCTTTTATCAACATGGGAGTATCTTCTATAGAAGCACATGTCATAGGAGTGCTTTTATCGACACGGGAGTATCTTCTATAGAAGCACATGTTAAAGTAGTGCTTTTATCAACATGGGAGTATCTTCTATAGAAGCACATGTCATAGGAGTGCTTTTATCGACACGGGAGTATCTTCTATAGAAGCACATGTTAAAGTAGTGCTTTTATCAACACGGGAGTATCTTCTATAGAAGCACATGTCATAGGAGTGCTTTTATCGACACGGGAGTATCTTCTATAGAAGCACATGTCATAGGAGTGCTTTTATCGACACGGGAGTATCTTCTATAGAAGCACATGTCATAGGAGTGCTTTTATCAACATGGGAGTATCTTCTATAGAAGCACATGTTAAAGCAGTGCTTTTATCGACACGGGAGTATCTTCTGTAGAAGCACATGTTAAAGCAGTGCTTTTATCAACACGGGAGTATCTTCTATAGAAGCACATGTCATAGGAGTGCTTTTATCGACACGGGAGTATCTTCTATAGAAGCACATGTCATAGGAGTGCTTTTATCGACACGGGAGTATCTTCTATAGAAGCACATGTTAAAGTACTGCTTTTATCAACATGGGAGTATCTTCTATAGAAGCACATGTTAAAGCAGTGCTTTTATCGACACGGGAGTATCTTCTATAGAAGCACATGTTAAAGCAGTGCTTTTATCGACACGGGAGTATCTTCTATAGAAGCACATGTTAAAGCAGTGCTTTTATCGACACGGGAGTATCTTCTATAGAAGCACATGTTAAAGCAGTGCTTTTATCGACACCGGAGTATCTTCTATAGAAGCACATGTTAAAGCAGTGCTTTTATCAACACGGGAGTATCTTCTATAGAAGCACATGTTAAAGCAGTGCTTTTATCGACACGGGAGTATCTTCTATAGAAGCACATGTTAAAGCAGTGCTTTTATCGACACGGGAGTATCTTCTATAGAAGCACATGTTAAAGCAGTGCTTTTATCGACATGGGAGTATCTTCTATAGAAGCACATGTTAAAGCAGTGCTTTTATCGACACGGGAGTATCTTCTATAGAAGCACATGTTAAAGCAGTGCTTTTATCGACACGGGAGTATCTTCTGTAGAAGCACATGTTAAAGCAGTGCTTTTATCAACAGGGGAGTATCTTCTATAGAAGCACATGTTAAAGCAGTGCTTTTATCGACAGGGGAGTATCTTCTATAGAAGCACATGTTAAAGCAGTGCTTTTATCGACAGGGGAGTATCTTCTATAGAAGCACATGTTAAAGCAGTGCTTTTATCGACAGGGGAGTATCTTCTATAGAAGCACATGTTAAAGCAGTGCTTTTATCGACAGGGGAGTATCTTCTATAGAAGCACATGTTAAAGCAGTGCTTTTATCGACACGGGAGTATCTTCTATAGAAGCACATGTTAAAGCAGTGCTTTTATCGACAGGGGAGTATCTTCTATAGAAGCACATGTTAAAGCAGTGCTTTTATCGACAGGGGAGTATCATCTATGAAGCACATGTTAAAGCAGTGCTTTTGTCGACAGGGGAGTATCTTCTATAGAAGCACATGTTAAAGCAGTGCTTTTGTCGACAGGGGAGTATCTTCTATAGAAGCACATGTTAAAGCAGTGCTTTTATCGACACGGGAGTATCTTCTATAGAAGCACATGTTAAAGCAGTGCTTTTATCGACACGGGAGTATCTTCTATAGAAGCACATGTTAAAGCAGTGCTTTTATCGACACGGGAGTATCTTCTATAGAAGCACATGTTAAAGCAGTGCTTTTATCGACACGGGAGTATCTTCTATAGAAGCACATGTTAAAGCAGTGCTTTTATCGACACGGGAGTATCTTCTATAGAAGCACATGTTAAAGCAGTGCTTTTATCGACAGGGGAGTATCTTCTATAGAAGCACATGTTAAAGCAGTGCTTTTATCGACACGGGAGTATCTTCTATAGAAGCACATGTTAAAGCAGTGCTTTTATCGACACGGGAGTATCTTCTATAGAAGCACATGTTAAAGCAGTGCTTTTATCAACACGGGAGTATCTTCTATAGAAGCACATGTTAAAGCAGTGCTTTTATCGACAGGGGAGTATCTTCTTTAGAAGCACATGTTAAAGCAGTGCTTTTATCAACACGGGAGTATCTTCTATAGAAGCACATGTTAAAGCAGTGCTTTTATCCTCAAATTGAGGTAAGTATGTAAAGCAACAGCAACGGGTAACAGCAACAGCAACGGGTAACAGCAACAGCAACGGGTAACAGCAACAGCAACGGGTAATACCACCCCAGTAGAAACTTACCGTTGAAGTTGTAGCCCATCTTCTGTAGTTTCTCGACACAGTCTTGCCGCATGACTCGATCACAGAGGTCTCCAAGGATGTCCCCCATCTGGCAGAATGACGGGGAGTTTAGGTACATGCTGGTTACGCGGTTGTACGGCAACACAATCTCCTCCTGGTTATACCTGTGGGGGTCCTGAAACAAACATCCAGCCTTGTTAAAGCGAGACATGTGTTTTGTAACTCCTACGGCTTTCAATATGTAACTGAACCATTCATTTTGTGATGTCCATTGATATGAGGTCTTTTTACATGTTCAGTGGTAGTACTTCAGTAATAAATCTGGACTTAAAGCCTTAAGGGAGTTGTGTTGCTGACACAGAGGCATCCCCATTAGTCTGTTCAAGGTTTTATAAAGTTTCAGTTAGACTTTTGAGGCTGGGTATGACATACAGTTAACAAGTGGTTTGGCATACAAGTAACAAGTGGTTTGACAATAGACATTTCACGTGACAGGAGAAGTGATCTACCAGCTGCATCTTAACGGAACATCAGATAGGTTGACATTTACTATGCTGTGAAAGTGTTTTTTAGGTGATGTTTGAAAAATGTGGAGAAAAAGTAAACCAGTATATTTTTCTATACATCCTGCAAAGTTGTTTGATTTTTTTTCCTGCTGAGAGCTGGATGTCATATATCAGAATCAGAGAGGAAGTATATTCTATCATGTCCCCTGTGTAGGGAACCACAGAGGCAGATGACACGGAGATGGAAAAATTACAACTGAAAAACACCCAAGGGTATCTTAATAATGTCTGCAAGATAAATGATTGTCTCTAGTCAAAGACTCAGGTCTCCCAACATGACTTGTGAAATCCCTCACCACAGGATTGCAATATTTTCTCCACCTTCAATTGTTTGCTGATACTTTAAAATCTGAGATGGACACCATTATGATAAAATTCAACAGTTAGGCAAGTGGGATCAAGTTATCTCCCTTCATTAGTGTCAGTCCTAGTTTACTCAAAACTTAACGAAACTGCCAGGCGGCCAAAGGCAAATAAGAGAGAGTTTTGTTGCTGATTTTGGCATGTGAGTGAGTGAATGTTTTATCTTGGCTTTAACCGAGCTATCTGTTATTACTGTTGAGGCTTTAAATTTCAATCAAGTTTTGTGTCATGTGCTTGCGGTAGCACATCAATAGACTTAATCCATGAGGATCTGGGTTTGAATTGGTCCATACTAACCCATGCTTGTTGTAAGAGGCAACTAACAGGATTGGGTTGTCAAAATTGCTGACAACATTAACGTCAACATGTTATCGGATCCCATTTGCATACCACAATGCTCTAGATGTTGATCACTGAATTGTCTAGTCTAGACTCAGATATATACAGACCTCCGCCATTATAGCTGGAATATTCTGCCAAGCAGCATTAACAACAAACCAACCAACAAACTTTGGTCGTTGGTTTCAAAACTGCTGAGTCAGACCAAAAGATTTTAAAAGATGGCACTTTCAGCTTCTGTCAGGGGATAAAGCAATGACTGCTTGCAGAGGAGTCAGTATATGTGTCTGAATGCATCTTCCATGTTACAATATTAGTTGTTCACTGGTCACGAGGGGGCCATGGGCTCATGTACCCTCGAGGAACATAACAAACCTCAAGGGTACATGAGCCCATGGCCCTCACGGGACCAGTGAACAACGTATTTATCTTATAAAACACCAGAATTTTAATTTTAAACTGATTGAAGCAGTTATGTTGAATGCACCATTTTGCAGAAGACACAAGGTAAACAGACTTAGAGTTATCTCCCTTCCATCGATTTTCAATCACAAAACATGGGTAATTTCTGTGCTTCATGCGTGATTCGATGTTATTCAAGACAAAGAAGTACTACCATGAAGCACCAGAAGAGTTCGGAATTCCCAGCGGTGTACATTGAAAATAATACATCGCCTGTAAGCGGGGTACATTGAAAATAATAGAATGGTGCTTAGCCAATCAGAAAGCGACATTCGCGTGTGAGGTAAGATAATGCTGCATATACTATTCTCTGATCCACTGTCTTGTCTCTGAACAAGAAACCATTGTTATAAGGCCCTTCATCATGTGATATAAATACAGACTAATGAAGCATGATGTATCATGATACACTAGTAATTGTCAGGCAGGATGGGATGGTAACTCAATCAGGTGATAACAGTCACATTGCATGTGTTACAGTTAGTTTACTGTGGGAATTAGGCCTGTCATTGTGGCTGGCCCAGTTAAAAATTACTGCAAGGTTTGATCCAGGGAGCCACTTGCAATGTGGAACTGGGGAAGGGATGGACATGGGTGTGTCTTAGTACATCTTGGTTTCAGTCATGATGTTAAATAATTTGTTTTATGTAACTTGACTTCAGATATTATCTGATATTTATGAGTTTTTCTGAGTGAAATAAACATGATTCTATGTAAGGTAGCTCAGATGTCAGAGATTTCAAAAATTTACTTGACGGGAAATACAATGTCATCTGATAATCAAGACTTACAAGAGAGACATAGAGAAATATAATGAATATTAATGCTTGTGAACTTTTTTTTAGGATCTTGGAAGGTTGGTAATGACAGCACAGATTTTATGACTTTTCTGGGATTTTTTATTTGAAATTTTGAGACAAAAGTGAAAAAATATGAACTTATTCAGAAATTATAGAAGTGAGATCATCATATTTGCCCTCTTCATTTGCTTGTAATATTTCCCTTGTGAACAGCATGATTAAAAGTATCAAGTTCCACGATTTTCCAGAAAGGTCATCCTCTCGTTTGAGATTTGGACTTCAATAATTTTATTCATGATGTGAGTTATTTTTACATGTACAATAGTAAATGTCTTTGCAGCTTGTTAGGTTGTCTGAAGCCAAGTCTAAGGTGGATGAATGGAAGGTACTCCAAATAGGTTTAAAGATCACATATACTCTAGGGGGTGCAAATGCATAAATCACTCATTGACATCGTTTTACATAAAACCCTGTCATTAAAACTGTACATTTCGATCCTTAATTCTCAGCCGCAAACAAAATTTCAACCAGTCAGAGCAGCGTGTCTCCGTGACGTAATAGTAGGTATAGATATGAGGGTCTATGCAGAATTTATCTACATTTCAGGGGGTAAACTATTTTGTTTGTACAAACCTGAAATGGCAACAGCTTTTGTGAAAAATGAAAGCTATATGTTCTCACAATCTACTATCATTTAGCTTTGTATCCTGCTTTGCCTAGTTGTCAAGTTACAACCCTTGTTTTCATAGACGATTCTGTCAAAATCACTTGGTGTCGCTAGGTTGTAATCCGTGTTAGGTGGTATAAACCTACACGTTATTTGTCATCATTCACTTGATGCTCAGGTAATGAATTTATAACAGGTATAATTAATGGTAGCGCCACTTAGATTACCCAACAAAGGTCCCCATTTGGCATTTCTTGTGTCCGGATAGATCAAAGGATTAACTGATAACATGCTGATTAATTACTTTTATGCGGATTTAAATGGGGATTTGTCAAAAGGTAGTGTGTATGTATGTACATTTACTAATCTGTACTGAATACACTCTGTCGTGTCTGTGTCTATCTAGAGACAACACCCTTCTTTCAAAGGATTAACCGCCAATACATTGATTGATTGCTCATTATTGGCTAACTGAATTACTTTTTTAAAAGAATGACACACATTCCGATGAGACACAGCAATGTGAAAAACCTGAAACAATACATCATGTTTTCGTATATTAGACTGTTAAAAGACACATCACTTATGAATCTGCAGATGAATTATTTATCACTCATTTTTGTGGATATTGATGGATACATTCCATGAACAAGGTAATAGTCTGACATTGCTCCTATAACTTTAATTTGTTTTAATTTTATTATTTGCTTTTTGTTTTTAATAGGTTGTCATAGCTTTCAACAGAATCATTGTTTTCATCATGAAGTGTAATGATACAGACGACATACACAAGGGAGTGTGAATGGGCAAACTATAAAATGTCTAGATATTACATTCCTGTTATACATTCGCAGAGCGCTATGGGGGAGCTATGGGGGCATGGTGGGTGAGCTGACTAGGGCGCCAGGCTAGTGATCCAGCGAGGTTTCGGTTTCGGGATCGAGCCCACCTGTGACCAGGTGTAAAAACCTTGGAGTCAGCTTTGTGTGCAGACTCTTTCAGTGTTGTCACAACCCCTAGTGTACAGTTACACAACCCTGTGTAGTTAAAAGAACCCACGAATCCATTGGTATATGACCAGATGGTGGCCACATGAACACGTGCAAACACCTAGTTGTGGGTACAGCAACGTGCAGTAAACTTGGACAAAGTGCAGTGACTATGTGTCCCAGTCCACCCAGCTGTCAATTGGGTACCTTGTTAGGATGAGAGAGGCACAATAAACTCGGTGCGCCTAGTGGCAGCAAGAGTTGTATACTCCCCAGGGAGTTGTGATTGAAATGCGATGTGCTGTTGAGATTGACATCCAGAAATCGAGGGAAAATTGAAAATATCAGGGCCTTGCGCATGCATTAGTGCATGGATATGTGTGCTATATAAATTTCCTATATGTTTTTATTACGTTTCAAAATACATACAAGCATGATTATAAAGTAATTAGGATTAAATATAAAGACGTATATAGACAAGTGTCTACATACTGGTGAGTGAACATTTACAAAACAAGTAAATTTAGCAAGTGAAGAAATTTATCGCGCAATATTTTCACATCGACAACGACCTCACTTATGTTATGTTACAGGTTGTGTCATGCAAACTCCTTTTGGTCATGATTCAAATACATATTTAACTACTAGCAGAAAGTAGTTTTGATTTTCTAACTAGATGAAAACAAACGATAATGTCATTAATTCAAATGGACTTTAGTCCTTGATTTCATGATTTTCAAAAATGACTGCACCCTGTCTGAGGATGAATGCTATTTAAGTTTGTTTTCACCAACTTACAAAATCAAAATTACCTTCTACTGGTAGTAAAATATGTATTTTACTGATGGACATTAGGATTTTATGTGACATTGCTTATAACATAACAATTTCACTCTTGGAATCAAGGTGGAGGTCAATATAATATTGCTTGCAATATTAATGTCACTTCGACCCCTACCGCGCTTCCGTGGAAGAATTCGGTATGTTAAAAGTTGTGTTAACTATTAGTAAAGAGTAGTTTTGATTTTCTAACTAGATGAAAACAAACCATTAATCTCAATAATTCTAATGGACTTTTAGTCCGTGACTTCACGATTTTAAGAAATGGCAGCGTCCTGTCTGATGATAAATGCTATTTAAGTTTGTTTTCACCTACTTACAAAATCAATTTTACTTTTCACTGGTAGTAAAATATGTATTCTATTGATGGACATTAGGGTTTTACATGACATTGCTTATAACATAACAATTTCACTCTTGGAAGCGAGGTGGGGGTCAATATAAAATTACTTACGATAATATTGTCACTTCAACCAGAGCCTCGCTTTTGAGGAAGAAAGCGTTATATTCATGCAAAATCCTTTTGGTCAATGTGTAGTTACCCTGTAAGGCACTCTTGATTTTATAAACTTGATGAAACTTGAACTCCATTTTCTATCCAGGGAAGCGTGGTAGGGGGCGAACCATCTGATTTAGTATATACCACAGGCTCCCACAATGCTCACTTCGCACCCACAAACAACCAATTTAATCCACAAACTACAGGGTCTGGTGACACCATCACCCGACCACAGGGAGCAATTGGCGGCAACACAACAATTCGGCATGTCTTTGGTGACATCGCAAAATCAGCAAAATGACGAGCTTTCTACACATTTTCTATACAAGTAACTGAAAATTGTTCCTTCTATGACGTCAGTGACAGAGTTACATAACCTGTCTGTGGTTTCGTTTGCGGGCGACAGAGATTCGTAGACAACTTTTTAGCAACTTTTAAGCGTTTGGTATTAATTAACCACAAGTTGAGGTTTTCTTTTTATAAAAATGATGTTCCGTTTATGACTAACCAGAAGTCTTTCATATGTAGTGGTAAAAAGAGTACCCAAAAATTGAATTTATTTCTTCTGTAACTACTCTAGTGGAGACAATGCATTAATCTCTTTAGGTTGAACTTAAGTTTCTTTGAAGATTCATGGAGTCAGAATCATAAACAGGTGACATGATGTATGTTTGTTTGCTGCTTACCAAGACTCTCAGCAATGTTTCAACTACATGGAGCATCATGGACATTGATATATTTTATTAAACCCTTGAAAGTCCGGGGTGGAATAGGCCTCCACCACCCCTTGCTTGCCATAAAAGGCAACTATGCTTGTCGCAAGAGGCAACTAGTGGCATCAGGTGATCAGGCTCGCTGACTAGGTTGCGCAGATGGATGCTCGTGTTGTTGATCACTGGATTGTCTTTTCCAGACTCGGTTATTTACAGACTGCCGCATATAGCTGGAATATTGCTGAGTGTGGCGTAAAACTCAACTCACTCATTCTCTCTATTTTATTACGATGGAATGACATGCCAGCCAAGCCCAACTACATGATCCCATTGGCGCACTACAATGAGAAGACGTATTCTAACAAAGATCTTCATTGGTAGTAAAGGAATAAAGTGAATAGTTCAAAGACATTTCCTATTCCTCTCCGACATAGTGTCTGGGTTACTCTCGAAGTATGTGCCAAATGATTCTGTTGTATAAAATATATTATTTTGACTACATTATCAGGATATTATTGTACAACATGTAACCTAACTGACAAACAAGTATTGGTCCAAGGGTTTTGGCTTGACTCCAATGAACTGGTATATCTTTGATGATGAAAATACTCTCATACTCTCACTCTGAACATTACCCACTGTTTATCAGCTCCAGACCACTGCTAATAGACACATGACGACATTGAAAAACTGGAAATAAATTTGGTCCATAAATTCTCGATCCATAAATTTGGGAAAATGTCAACCATGTCATGCACATGAGCGACAGATTAGACTTTTTGTGATGACTAACTTGAGTCTCTGGCAGCTTGAGTGAAAGAATAACTACAAGACCATGATAACATCAGACTGCTTATATCAGAAGGCTGAGACTTCATGTACCCAGTACCAGTGATGTGTAATTGCCAAGTCATCCATGCATGATGTTGAAGCCTGTGAAGCCCGTCACACACAAATTGTTAGTTTGTAATTTGTTGTGCAGAGTTCCTTACTGATGCCTATAACATATGGTCGCAGGTTTACTTCGATGTTTCAAGGCTTCTCACACCTTGCACAGATATTCCATGCTCTACGATTTTATCGGAGTCATTACGAATATTGGCATCAGACTTCTCCAATACAACTGCTCTAGAAATTCTGTGAAATTTGAAGAAGATTCATTACAATTCAGATTTATAGACAAAACCATTTTTTTTTTTTCATTTTTATAATATAATTTTATGACTTTACTTATCTTCAATTCATAAGATTTAATGAAATATTTTAACTAGAATCATTGCAAGTAACAAATTTTAGTGAAATTGTCTGTTAGAAATCTGAAGCTAATTTCAGTACCTTTGTGATTTAAAGTGTTTAGTTTACAACTAATTTTATGGTCAAACTAGTACATTTGATCCTTGAAGCTACACTTTGCAACACTTTGGGGTTGGCATCTCTGCTTCCATGTTGGTTTCTTCAAGGTGGAAACCTCCCGAGACAAGCATCAAGCTGACATGATTTGATTTAACTGAAAAACTCCTCAAAGCAGTGCTAATCCCAGTTCATTCACTCAGTTGTGTCCAGGAGATTCAAGATTTCACTTGAAGCAGCAGGACCTGAATATGGTCATATTAAAACATGCTTGGTATGACATGTTTGTTAATGGTAGGCTTATGATCTTTCCCTCTTGTATGTGGATTGTTGTCAGCTTAAGACCTTTCCCTCAAGGGATTCTTGTTAAAGGAATGTGGATTGGGTGTCAGCTTAAGACCTTTCCCCAAATGGGGATTCTTGGTACAACGATGTGGATTGGTTGTCAGTTTAAGACCTTTCCCTCAAGGGGGCTCTTGTTAGAGTGATGTGGCTATACACTGATGTTGGAACAATAAGTAATAATAATGATAAAAATAGTGTCACTTACAGAGTGAATGTACACTCCATACACCTTACACCTCCACTTGCAATATGAGGTGTAAGTACACCCACACCCACAAAAGTGTTCTGGTGGTCCTGTTCATTCCTAAGTACAATGGGCATTGTGAATGAATCCTTCCTGATTCTAAGTTGCTGGGAAGTAAATCAATAAAATATCTGTGTTTTTTTAATATGATGAACAAAGATACAGCTTTGCTGATGTAAGAAAGAAAATTGTGCGTATGAGAATGTATAGAATTTCACAGGTATTGCCCCTGTGGGTAATTAGTGTACAGAATTAGAACACATCAGTGTGGATCATGTATCTGTTATCGTAGAACAAGAACAGGCAGTACAATATTTGATCAAATACAGTGTGAGAATACAGTGTTGGACACAGTTCAGTACAACACATGGTACAGAAATTGAGACAGTGCTGCAGAACACACAGTACAATGCAAAAGACAGTAGTGCACAACACAGTAGTGTACAACACAGTGCAGTATAAAAGACAGTAGAGCACAACACACAGTACAAAATAACAGTAGTGCAAAAAAGTCAGTCCATTATAACAATCAGTAGTGTGCAACAGTCAGTACACTAACAATCAGTAGTGCGCAACAGTCAGTAAACTATAACAATCAGTAGTGTGCAACAGTCAGTACACATTAATAATGAGTACTGTGCAACAGTCAGTACACTATAACAATCAGTAGTGCGCAACAGTCAGTAAACTATAACAATCAGTAGTGTGCAACAGTGAGTACACTATAACAATCAGTAGTGTGCAACAGTCAGTACACTATAACAATCAGTAGTGCGCAACAGTCAGTAAACTATAACAATCAGTAGTGTGCAACAGTCAGTACACATTAATAATGAGTACTGTGCAACAGTCAGTACACTTTAACAATCAGTACGGTACAACAGTCAGTCCACATTAACAATCAGTAGTGTGCAACAGTGAGTACACTATAACAATCACAATAGACAGACCACTATCACTACTGAACAACAATCATTTCAGTATAACAGTACTGTACAACAGTAAATATACAATAACAGCCAGAACTGTACAACTGACAGGGCAATAACAGCCAGTACTGTACAACAGACAGTACACTATGACAGACAGTAGAATATAACAGTACTGCACACGTCAGTGCAGTATAACAGTACAATACAATCTTTGAAATCACATTGTTACAGACAAGACAGTACAATATTTCAGATAAGTTCAGTAACAATTTGATTCCCATCCATGACAAAGGGTAAATGTCACAAGGTTGCAAGCATGTATTCCAATATCCATGCTAACATGTTTTCACTTAAATGTCCACCTACCTTACCAACCGATATTCCCCTGAGACCAGGCATGATGACTGACCACTGAAGTCTAGACAAATAGCCTGCTTAAGCCTTCAAGTTCCTGACACACAGCAGATCTCACAGCTTTCCCCCCAACACCTTCGCGTTACTCTCTTCCAAGAGAATACTGTGTGTTGTGCCACCCAGACCAATCTCTTCAGTGTGATGTACAAGCCACTGAGGAGCATATACATAGAGGCTCGATGATTTATGTACGTAAGACAGCTTTACCACAGCTTCTCTCTCACATAGAGGGACTCTCTGACACACTAGTCTTCAGTGGAAGACACCTCCTCACCACAAATCACTGAATGACATTGCGAATAAATTGAAATATTTAACTCGGAGATGGCACAGGAGGATGCTCGTACCCCAAGGGAGACATTCTGTACAGATGATGACAGCATTGTCATGGATCTTAGGAGCTTTTCCTCTTTTAAAGCAATTTGGAAATGTTGTTTTACTTTGGTCAGCCATTAGGATCTGGGTGATGAGGTTCTGTTGATTAAGGAAGAGCTCATGGGAGGTGTATTTGTATGATTTGTTTGTCATTGATTGACATTTTTCTGTAAATCATTATCATGTAGATGTAGATGTCTACCAAGTGTATTAAAGTTAGGGATAATATATGCCTGTGTTCACTATTTGTCATCTTCACTACTTATTTAGGGGCAGTGGAGTAGCCCAGAGGTTAAAACATCTGCTTGTCACACTGAAGACCTGCCAGGTTTCAATTTCCCATGGTATAGCTGGAATATTGGGAAAAGTGATTTAAAAACATACTCTCACTCACTCACTCACTCACTCACTCACTCACTCACTCACTCACTCTACTGTTTAGTTTGTGACACAGTTTTCCTGTCATCTATTTATCATTCAAATTGAAAAACATGGCTTTTTCTGACAAAGTGGGGACACTGTCTTTCATGACTCATGAAAAATACTGGCTGTTTTATCTAATATTGACCATTGATGGTTGGGTAGCCAGGTGGATAAAACATTTGCTCCTAATGCTGAAGACCCCGGTTTGATTCCACCAATACACATGTGGTTTACTAGGCACTTGGGTGACACGTTTGTTCCTATCACTGAAGACATAGGTCTTTCATAGAGATGTAATATTGTTGAATCAGCATAAATGTCACTCGCCTGATCATGTCTTGCTAATTTGTTCTAAGTGTTCACTGGTCAATCAGTTATGTCATCTAATTGTCATCTAATCGAATATTGCCATAATATTGCCCAGTGCAGTATTATCCAGTGAAAATCATTTATCCACTATCTATGTTGTGCAATAACTCACATTTACAGAGACTGTCTAACAGCTAATACATCTCATTTAGTGTTGTCTCCATGACTTGAAAACAATGCAATCAACCCTTTGACCCTCCCATCCTGAAGAGTGTTCGCTATTAGAAAGACTTTGGAACAAGATATTGAGAGTGAACTACCATACGTGGTGATCTGATTCTCGTGGGGACTGGAGCAGTCTCCATCTTATTTAAAGATCATGTAATGATGTTTCAAACAACCTGAACAAAATGAACTATGTTAAATAAACATGTTATTTCAGAGATTTATGAAAGGACCATGCCATAACACTTGGTTTTTTTTATATTGTTTGTTAACTTCCTATTGGAAGTGAAGACTGCATCAATGCTCGTCTTCTGGATGAAAGATCACCTGACAGACATGTGTTTTGCCGACAAGGTGCCTTCCATCTCTTCAGACTGACATGATGTCTGGGCTTGGCCATTATCATTTTACTAACACAATTATACATGTTATTTAGGCGCCAGATACTCTTCTTCATGGATTTCTGTCAATCCTTTATTAAGATTAATACAATTTTTAGAAGGAAATGAGCATTGCTTGAAAGACATTAGGAGGAAGTTGTTGGTGCCTTGGTGCTTACTAACTGGAACAAAGATGTTGTTTTAAAGGTCTGCCACCTCACTGCACGTGGATGTTTATGCCTGGGTACACATAATCTCAAATCTGTGCCAACTTGGACACAGTGTGTTAAAGGTTTGCTGTCTTGCCACCAGAGCGGGAAATGGTTTCCAAGTTTTTCTAGCCCACAGGGTTAGTTGTGCCTGAAAGTTATCAGCCCAGAAAATAATTCACTGGTTCGAAATTTATATATAGAAACAAAGCCAAAAGATCACAAAAATAGATCATCAGACATTTTTATGAGGTCATAATCTTGCATGATTTAAAAGTGTATTTTGACTTCAGTCAGAGAGAGTGATACATTTACAAAATGACCCATTGAAAATTCACTAGCCAGTCAGGCCAGTGACTGTGGACATTTACTGGCCCAACTGGACTTATACTTGCTATTTTGCACACTGATAGCTACACATAATCTTAAAGGTACACATCCCTACTGCACATGGTCTATACAGTACATAGCCTTACTACACATGGTCTGTACAGTACACAGCCTGACTACACATGGTATTTACAGTATACAGCCTTATTCCACATGGTCTATACAGTAGACAGCTGAACTACACATGGTCTATACAGTACACTGCCTTACTACACATTGTCTATACAGCAGACAGCTGAACTACACATGGTCTATACAGTGCACTGCCTTACTACACATTGTCTATACAGTAGACAGCTGAACTACACATGGTCTATACAGCAGACAGCTGAACTACACATGGTCTATACAGTGCACTGCCTTACTACACATTGTCTATACAGTAGACAGCTGAACTACACATGGTCTATACAGTGCACTGCCTTACTACACATTGTCTATACAGTAGACAGCTGAACTACGCATGGTCTATACAGTAGACTGCCTTACTACACATGGTCTATACAGTACACTGCCTTGCTACACATGGTCTATACAGTAGACAGCTGAACTACACGTGATCTATGCAGTACACAGCCTTACTACACATGGTCTATACAGTATACTGCCTTGCTACACATGGTCTATACAGTAGACAGCTGAACTACACGTGATCTATGCAGTACACTGCCTTACTACACATGGTCTATACAGTACACTGCCTTACTACACATTGTCTATACAGTACACTGCCTTGCTACACATGGTCTATAGAGTACACTGCCTTACTACACATGGTCTATACAGTACACTGCCTTGCTACACATGGTCTATACAGTAGACAGCTGAACTACACGTGATCTATACAGTACACTGCCTTACTACACATTGTCTATACAGTACACTGCCTTACTACACATGGTCTGTACAGTAGACAGCTGAACTACATATGATCTATAGAGTACACAGCCTTACTACACATGGTCTATACAGTATACAGCTGAACTACACATGGTCTATACAGTACACTGCCTTACTACACATTGTCTATACAGCAGACAGCTGAACTACACATGGTCTATACAGTGCACTGCCTTACTACACATTGTCTATACAGTAGACAGCTGAACTACGCATGGTCTATACAGTACACAGCCTTACTACACATGGTCTATACAGTAGACAGCTGAACTACACGTGATCTATACAGTACACTGCCTTACTACACATTGTCTATACAGTACACTGCCTTACTACACATTGTCTATACAGTAGACAGCTGAACTACATATGATCTATAGAGTACACAGCCTTACTACACATGGTCTATACAGTATACAGCTGAACTACACATGGTCTATACAGTACACTACCTTACTACACATTGTCTATACAGCAGACAGCTGAACTACACATGGTCTATACAGTGCACTGCCTTACTACACATTGTCTATACAGTAGACAGCTGAACTACGCATGGTCTATACAGTACACAGCCTTACTACACATGGTCTATACAGTAGACAGCTGAACTACATATGATCTATAGAGTACACAGCCTTATTCCACATGGTCTATACAGTAGACAGCTGAACTACACATGGTCTATACAGTACACTGCCTTACTACACATGGTCTATACAGCAGACAGCTGAACTACACATGGTCTATACAGTGCACTGCCTTACTACACATTGTCTATACAGTAGACAGCTGAACTACGCATGGTCTATACAGTACACTGCCTTACTACACATGGTCTATACAGTACACTGCCTTACTACACATTGTCTATACAGTAGACAGCTGAACTACATATGATCTATAGAGTACACAGCCTTACTACACATGGTCTATACAGTATACAGCCATAATACACATGCACTATAGTGTACACATCCTTGCTACACATTGTCTATACAGTATACAGCCTTACTACACATGGTCTATACAGCACACAACCATACTGCATATGCCTTACTACACATTGTCTGTACAGTAGACAGCTAAACTACACATGGTCTGCACAGTACACAGCCTTACTACACATGGTCTATACAGTACACAGCCTTGCTTCACACGTTCTTAATACATGTCAGTCTTACTAAATATGATCTGAAAGCACAGTACCTGTACTATAAGCAGGATCTTAAAGTTTTGCAGCCTTATTAAACATGGTCTGAAAGCATGATGCCTCTACTATAAACAAGATCTTAAAGCTAGACAGCCTTACTAAACATGGTCTGAAAGCATGATGCCTCTACTATAAACAAGATCTTAAAGATAGACAGCCTTACTAAACATGGTGTGAAAGCATGATGCCACTACTATAAACAAGATCTTAAAGCTAGACAGCCTTACTAAACATGGTCAGAAAGCATGATGCCTCTACTATAAACAAGATCTTAAAGCTAGACAGCCTTACTAAACATGGTGTGAAAGCATGATGCCTCTACTATAAACAAGATCTTAAAGCTAGACAGCCTTACTAAACATTGCTCGGTAGGCTGTGAAA
Organism: Haliotis asinina; assembly: GCF_037392515.1. NCBI lineage: Eukaryota > Metazoa > Mollusca > Gastropoda > Lepetellida > Haliotidae > Haliotis > Haliotis asinina. The sequence continues at coordinate 46,626,289 of NC_090291.1, read as the reverse complement.
TCATACATGATTCCAGCATAAGATATGATTGTGTGATGGTGATGCTTCAGTGTGAGACACCTGTACTTTGGCACCAGGCTTTCAGAAGTAGAAATGTATTCTATAACTGTATTCTATAGTATGTGCTTACACCAAAGGCGAATGATTACTGCCTTTGGCAGTAAACAATGCACACACAATGCATCTTGTATATGAGGCAAGCATACAAGAGCGGGCTGATCTCTGTCAGGAGACATTTTAGACTAATTTAGAGGTCATTTGTGTGTTTACTGTCAATAGTTTAATGTAAAACTTCGTCTGAAGTACGATAGTTTAAACACAAATTGTAGAATGCTCCAAAACATCAATCCAACCATTAGTAATCAGTGGGAAATCCCGATAACATTTCTCTTCTCTGATTGGTCAATTCTGGACGCATGTTTCAAATGTTCCAAAAGTAGTGGGTTACTATGAATGCTACAACTTTAATGCACACAGTTGGTAAATTTTTATCCCCCCGGCATGGGGAGGGATATAGTTGACGCCTCGTCTGTCCATAAGTCCATCCGTAATCATTTTGTTCCGGAGCAGAACTCAGAAACCGTTCAATATTTTTAGACCAAACTTGATAGATATAGTAATCTCAGCCTATGGTTGTGCCTTTTGCTATTTACAGATTTTTGGCATTTATATTTTGTTTTGTTTTTCCATGGAACATTTTGGTGTTAGTCTTATGGTGGGGTGGGCTTCGTTTCCGGAGCAGAACTAAAACAACGTTCGATATTTTTCGGCAAAACTTGGTAGATATATCAATCAGAACCTAAAGTGGTGCCTTTTGCTATATACAGGTTTTCGTGATTTATTATTTTCTCGGTTCCCATGGAAACATTTCGGACATTGTCTCAAAATGGAGGGATGGGCTTCATTTCCGGCGGAGAACTCAAAAACCATGCAGTGTTTTTCTGCAAAACTTGGTAGATATATCCATCTGAACCTATAGTGGTGCCTTTTGGTATTTACTGGTCTTTGTGATTTGTTGTTTTCTTGGTTTCCATGGAAATGTTTCAGACATAGTCTGAAAAGTGAGAGGTGTGTTTCGTTTCCGGAGCAGAACTCAAAAACTTCTTAATATATGTCAGTGTTACTTGGTAGATATGTGTGGCAGACCCCAAAGTGGTGCCTTTTGGTATTTACATGTTTTTCTGATTTATTATTTTCTCCGTTTCTAAGGAAACGGTTCGGACTTAGTCTCAAAATTGTAGGGATGGGCTTCGTTTCCGGAGCAGAACTCAAAAACCGTTCAATATTTTTCTGCAAAACTAGATAGATATATCAATCAGAACCTAAAGTGGTGCCTTTTGCTATTTACAGGTTTTTGTGATTTATTATTTTCTCGGTTTCCATGGAAACGTTTCAGACTTAGTCTGAAAAGTGAGAGGTGTGTTCTGTTTCCAGAGCAGAACTCAAAAACTTCTTAAAGGTCACATATACTCTAATAGGGTACAAACGCAAAATCACTTGATTACATCATTATGAATGAAACCCCGTCATTAAAAATGCACATTTCGATCTTTAATAACCTTAAATCTACCTTTTTGTCAACAGTGCAAAATTCTCAGTGGCAAATGAAATTTCAGCCAATCAGAGCAGAGCGTCTCTGTGACGTAATAGTGGGTATAGAAATGAGGGTCAGTGCAGTATTCATCTACATTTCAGGGGTTGAACCATTTCATTTACACCTGAAATCGCGAAAGCTGTTGAGAAAAACGAAAGCTATATGTTCTCACAATCTACTATCATTTAGTTTTGTCACCTGCTTTGCCTACTTTTCGAGTTACGACCCTTGTTTTCATAGACGATTCTGTCAAAATCACTTGGTGTCACTAGGTTGTAATCTGTGTTAGGTGGCATAAACCTTCACGTTATTTGTCATTATTCACTTGATGCTCACTTAATGAATTTGTAACAGGTATAATTAGTGGTAACGCCACTTAGATTACCCGACAAAGGTCCCCATTTGGCATTTCTTTTGTCTGGATAGATCAAAGGATTACCCGATAACACACTGATTGATTAATTGGTTTTATGGGGATTTAAATGGGGGATTTGTCAAAAGGTAGTGTTTATGTATGTACATTTACTAATCTATACTGAATACACTCTGTCATGTCTGTGTGTGTGTAAAACAACACCCTTCTTTCAAAGGATCAACCGCCAATATATTGATTGATTGCTCATTATTGGCTAACTAAATAACTTTTTAAAAACAATGACGCACATTATGTAGTTAGTTGCGGGGTGTGCCATCTTGGGTAACCAATGAAACTATACAGCCATGTGAAAAACCTGAAACAATACAAATGAATTATATATCACTCGTTTTTGTGGATATTGATGGATACATTCCTTGAAGAAGGTAATAGCCTGACATTGCTTCTATAACTTTAATTTTAATATTTGCATTTTTGTTTTTAATAGGTTGTCGTAGCTTTCAACAGAATCATTGCTTTCGTGGCTAAGTGTAATGATGCAGACAGCATACACTAGGGCGTGGGTGCGAATTATGATTCATATAGGAAAACTATGAAATGTCTACATATTACATTCCTTCTTTTTATTAAGTTTCAAAATGCATACAAGTATGATTATAAAGTAATTAGGATTATGAGACCAAGTATAAAGACGTTTATTGACAAGTGTCTACATACTGGTGAGTGAACGTTACAAACCAAGTAAATTTAGCAAGTGAAGAAATTTATCGCGCAATATTTTCACATCGACAACGACCTCACTTATGTTATGTTACAGGTTGTGTCATGCAAACTCCTTTTGGTCATGATTCAAATACATATTTATGTAGTTTTGATTTTCTAACTTGATGAGAACAAACCACACATAATCTCATTAATTCAAATGGATTTGACTTCACGATTTTAACAAATGGCGGCACCCGGTCTTGGGATGAATGCTATTTAAGTTTGTTTTCACCAACTTACAAATGGACAATTACTTTGTACTGGTAATAAAATATGTATTTTATAGATGGACATTGCTTATAACATAACAATTTCACTCTTGGAATCAAGGTGGAGGTCAATGTAACATTGCTTGCAATATAAATGTCACTTCGACCCCCACCTTGCTTCCATGGAAGAAGTCCTTATGTTAAAAGTTGTGTCATGCAAAATCCTTTTGGCCATGATTCAAATGCATATTTAACTACTAGTAAAAAGTAGTTTTGATTTTCTAACTTGATGAGAACAAATCATAATCTCAATAATTCTAACAGACTTTAGCCCGTGACTTCACGATTTTCAAAAATGGCGGCGCCCTGTATGAGGATGAATGCTAGTTAAGTTTGTTTTCACCGACTTACAATATCAAAATTACTTTCTACTAGTAGTAAAATATGTGTTTTCTTGATGGACATTAGGATTTTACATGACATTGCTTATAACATAACAATTTCACTCCTAGAATCGGTCAATATAAGGGGTCAATAAAAGATTACTTATGATAATATTGTCACTTCGACCACAACCTCGTCTCCGAGGAAGAAAGTGTTATATCCATGCAAAATCTTTTTGGTCAGCAATATGCAGTAAGCAGTCTTAATTTTATAAGCTCGATGAAACTTGAATTCCATTTTCTATCCTGGGAGCGTGGTGGGGGGCCAACCATCCGATTTCGTATATACCACAGGCTTCCACAAAGCTCACTTCGCACACACTAACAACCAATTTAAGCACAAACTACAGAGGCTGGTGGAAATCTGTGCATAGTGACACCATCACCCGACCCCAAGGAACAATTGACGGCAACACAACAATTCAGCATGTCTTTGGTGACCTCGAGAAATCAGCAAAGTGACAAGCTTCCTACACATTTTCTATACATTTAGCTGGAAACTATGACGTCACTGTAGGGCTGTGTCGACAGAGTTACATAACCTGTCTGCGGTTTCGTTTGCGGGCGAGAGAAAAGCAGACGGCTTTTTAGCAACTTTTAAGCGCTTGGTATTAATTAACCACAAGTTTTTTTAAAAAGAAAATGGTGTTTTGTTTATGACTGACCAAAAGTCTTTCATATGCAGTGATAAAAAGAGTACCAAAAAATTGAGTTTAATGGTCCTTTAATATCTGTCAGTGTTACTTGGTAGATATGTGTGTCAGACCCCAAAGTGGTGCCATTTGCTATTTACAGGTTTTTTTTGTGTATTATTTTCTCAGTTCCATGAACACGTTACTGACTTCGTTTCCGGAGCACAACTCGAAAACCATTTCATAGCTTTCAAAAGATCTTGGCAGATATACGAGACAGATCTTGAAATAGTGACTTTATATTTTTCAAGAATTCTATGGAAACAATTCAGACTTGGTCTAGAAACAAAAAGTAACTGTCAGATGATTTGTCCTCTCAAATATTTGGGGACCAGGGGGATATGTCATCTTCTCATAACTTTCGTATTTTTTGCTTGTCGCTTGATTTCAGCATTGTTTATTTCACATGCTTAGCAGTGGCTGTTAGGAGAATGGTGTATGATGATCTGTATGAGTTGTGTAGAGATGAGAGAAAGTTGATGGATTGATTGGAAGCGTTTGGTTTGATTGGAGTTTTCAGTTGTAAGTGTATGAAGTGTAACAGTGGGAATATGGGAAAGCGTGTCAGAGTGAGGGCTATGTGTGACATTGCTCAAATAAAAAAATGCATCTACAGCAACTGTAGCAAGGTGTGATTCTTAGCTTTTCAAGTGTCATTTGTCCATGAGTGGAATTATGAAATTGACGTTCTGTTGTGTTTATCCAGTGACAGGGAATTTTGTGAAAGTGCAGTTGTGTCTGGGGTCTGGTCTGATCACACTTTGGTTGACTGGTTTAATTATTGCAGAGATGTGTGTTTGTTTGTGATGGAGGAGGAGAATGAGATGACAGGTGGGTCAGGCCCTGAAGTGGAGATTGATGAATATTTTAAAATAATTGAAAATAAAATAATAAAGAAAGTGAAGTGCAAGATGAAAACATGGATGATCTGCAAGCACATTTTTTTTCCTGTAGGATAAATGAAGTGTTTTGATATTTTGTCCTAATGCTGGTGATAACGTGCTACAAATCAGGTAAATTTACCTTTTTTGTTTGTTATAAAAGGAAAAAGAAAGATAAATAATATGTAAAAAAAATCTAGTGGAGAGGCATACTGCCCCCTAAACCCCAGGTCTAACTATGGCTGTGACCTTAGGGATAAAATATTACATTTCAGCGAAACAATGACTGGGAAATTTGTATGACAACGTGTTCTTAAAGTATGAATCTACATTGCAATTAACATACACCGTAAGATACTACTAACCCTAAAACAATGTTGAGGAATGAAGGACTGGAGAAAAATATAGACTAGTATCCAAGGGTAATTTAATGGGCCAAACAAGGCAATAAAACAGCGATAGTTATTCGCTGGAGTGAACAAAAATGGCGTCAGCATTAGTGCTCACTTTGATGGAAGTATGACTGTGCATGTCTGTCACTTATACTTCCAGGGACCTGTAAAATGCAGTTTTCCCCTTAAGTGTATTCTAAGGCATTGTCTTGTATTGTTTGTTTCATTAATTTGGCTTTCCCTAACTTTTACGTTTACGCTGTTTCCTGTTATTTCGCAGCATGTCACCCTAATATAGGACAATATCAGTGGAGACTGTACAAGGTTACACTTCCTAAGTGTGCTATTGGGGTGCAATAGTAGGGAGTAAGCCACAATGAGACTTGTTCTCGGCATCATTAAGACATACTGCAACATCCTGAACAACTCTGACATCTCCATTTTAGCATATCCTATGTACAGGTTAATAAGAATATCGTGAGACATGTCATTTTCATCCTGTAAGGCATTGGCCTTTGGTGTAGAAATAGTACAACATACTATGCAGGAAGGATAGCAGTACATAGATAAACAGCTTCTTTATTACAGTGAGAGTCGGCACAGGTCCCTGTAGTCCAGAAGTTGTTTATCCATATGTTGTTATCCTTTGTTATCCTTTGTTATCCTTTCTCACTGCTCCAACTTCTGTATGCCTGACAAACAAGTTATGCTATACTGGACCTGTCAAGAAATGTGTCATGCATGAAACAGGTTCAATGAGAAACCTTCTATTGCTGGTGCTAGTCTCTACTGTATTGGATAATGGTGTTTCTACTGTTGGTATACTTACAGTATGTTGTTGGTATTTTTAGAACAACCATTGGCAGGTAATCTAGATTACAGACTGTTCAAAGGCTTCTGTTGTCAATTGAGGTCGTGGGGTCCTTTGAAGCTGATTTTAGAGGTGCAACTGATCTCTGGGGAAATGAGAACTCAATACTGGCTCCTTCTTACGTATAAATAATCATCAATTTAAACACCATTGGGAGCAAACAAGGACGACTTTGAAAAAACATGTCAGTGTCAAGGGAAAGTAGCTCTCTGATGTTGTAAGGAAACCTTTTAATCTCCCTCTGAAATATTGGTGAATTGTAGACAACTTCTTTTTCAGCCTAATCTTGTCATGGCTTATTAGGCTGTTGTAACTCAGTTGGCTGTTGGACCTGAAAGTGGTTGATTTGGGTTGGACAAGATAAATACATGTATATTTGTTTGAACGTGTGATTGCTGTGCTTGTTGTCAAAATTGTGGAGATAGAAATTAGAATTTTCCACCTTTCATGTACGGCATAGTAAACTCTCCATACTTTTACGTTTATATTCATTTGGAACTGAGGCATGATGGCTTGGACAATTCATATGCATCCATGGTTTAGATTTGATTATTGATATATTTACTGAGGCACAACACAACATTCACTTTCCAACCTAATGAAGCACCAGCTTACACACATCAAACACTCTCTCACTCTCACACTCACTCACTCATTCAACCGCTCACTCAAACACTCACTCAAACACTCACTCAACCACTCACTTAACCATTCACTCAACTGCTCACTCAACCAGTCACTCAAACACTCACTCAAACACTCACTCAAACACTCAAACACTCGCAGCCACTCACTCAACCACCCACTCAACCACTCACTCAACCACTCTCTCAGCTACTCACTCATCCACTCACTCAACCAGTCACTCAAACACTCACTCAACCACTCACTCAACAACTAGCAGCCACTCACTCAACCACTCATTCAGCCACTCACTCAACGAGTTACTCAAACACTTACTCAAACACTCACTCAAGCACTCGCAGCCACTCACTCAACCACTCACTCAATCACTCGCAGCCACTCACTCAACCACCCACTCAATCACTCGCAGACACTCACTCAACCACCCACTCAATCACTCGCAGACACTCACTCAACCACCCACTCAACCACTCAGTCAACCACTCTCTCAGCTACTCACTCAACCAATCAGTCAACCTATCACTCAACCACTCACAGCGACTCACTCAACCACTTGCTCAACCACTCTTTCAACCACTCACTCAACCACTCATAGCCGCTCTTTCAGCCACTCACTCAGCCATTCTTTCAACTCTGTCATTTTGATAAAAACAAGATGTCCAATTGAAGTCCTTGAATTAACTAATTTTTTTATTATAAATAGATTCAAAGTGATAGATAACAGTGAAGATACTTATTACTGAGATGTGTCACCGTCAGATGACCTTCACACAGCAAACTAAAATTCAACAACATATTTTGTCAAACTTCCAGCAACTCATCACCAACACCAATTTCAGAGTTGCCAAGGTGTTGTCGAGAAATAGAATGCTATTCTCACCAACTTTTTCATCAAACTTTCAATATTGTTTGATGTGTAAGATGTTTTCAAACTCATGTTGTTCAGAAACAAGCAATCTCAGGCAACAAAATTGTTATGCGACAGCACCAAAAGAGCCATGGCACCCAAATGACATAAAAGTTTGATAAAGTGTTTGACGTTTGGCAACTTTTAAAACTTCAACAACATGTGTTGTCAAATTTTAGTTTGTCGTGTGAAGCCCGCATGACATTATCAAAGGCTTACAGACAACATATTCTCAAGGAACACAGAACATCGCTTAACAGGGGTCTTACAGGAACAGCCTTGCATCTCAATCTGTGCGATATGCATATACCGGTAGTCATCCAAGTTGAACAAGTTTGCCCTGCAGTATGAAAAATTTACCCGGGACTAGTTAATTGGAATCTTTGAACCCCTATGAAGTTACATTTCATTTTTCCAGATCTGGGAATACTTCCAGCACAAATTCTACAATCAATGGCTGTGGGCCATGGTACATACAAGTTCTTTGGTTTTTGAAACCTGAAATTTGATTTTATGAAATGTCACACTGGAATGTGATAGCTCACACTTTCAGCACAAAATAGTTACCTTGAACTTAACTAAAGTATTAAGGTGGATGTGCTTGCTTCCTCGAGGGGAGGTATGAATATCCCTCTGGCATGCACTTTGGTTGTGAAAATGTATTTCTTGAATGAATGTAATTATTAATGTTTGATGAAAGTTTCCATTTGTTATCTGGATGTTTCAGTAGCTATCTGACAATAGGGCATGAAAGTCTATATGGGAAAGTGTAAAGTTCATCTAAAAGAGACATTGTTAATTTAGTGATAACTGAGAACTGGCACCTCCTGCATCACACTGTTACTAGCCAGACTTGTGGCGATGGGAGTTATCTCCCTTAGGAGCTGTGACAACACCTCCCATGATGGGAGCTAATTTTTCACTGGTGATGCTGTAACTTTCCACACTATCTAGGCCAGGTATACGTGCACTAACTGATTACATTTCCACAATAATAGTAATGGTGTACTTGAAGATGGTCAAGACTCATTATTATGTAGATTCTTTTAAGTGTGATTCATTGTTAGTCCCATAATAGGGACTATTAGTAGTAGTGGTGAACTTGAAGATGGGCAAGGCTTAGAATAATGTAGATTCTTTTTAGAGTTATTCAAGTCGCACAAGACTCTAACAATGCACTGATATATCAGAAAAATCACTGCGCTTTGAGCATGCATAGATGTATGAAGAAACGCAATACAAATGGAACTATTATTTTAGTGTGAGCTCCAAACTGTCAAAAGGAAATCTTAGTGTCGTGGGCATGGTTGAATGGGTTACCTATTTGTTTATTGTTGTTTTCTTTCAGTGTTCACAATTGTTATTGAAAGTTGAGAGTTTCTTTTGATACTCTTAATTATAAATAAACGTAGGTGTTTGTGGCATATCTCCAAGAGAAAGAGGCAATGGAGCAGCCTAATGGTTAAAGCATTCTCTTGTCACGCCAAAGACCAGAGTTCAATTCCCATCATCGGTACAATGTGTGAAGCCCATTTCTGTTTTTTCCCTGTGATAGTGCTGAGATATTGCTAAAAGCAGAGTAAAACTAAACTCACTCACTCACTCTCAGAGGAGCTTCTTGACTGGTTAGTATTTGTCAGCCATTTTAGGAAGAGTCACTTTGGTTTCCAGCTATGGATTTCTAATTTCATTTGTCTGTTGGTGATCATCAGTGAGGGTTCAGGCTTGAACAAATTGCTGTAGTTTAGTGCAACCTTTCTTGCATTGTCTACACCAATCTTTGGGCCAGTGTCCGGTGGTCCATGTAAGTTTCTTGCTTTTGTTATCTGCTATGATGAGTTGGTTGGTTGGTTGGTTGGTTGTTGAATTCTGCACTCATTAATATTCCAGCTACCTTATATAACTGTAGATAAGCCAAATTTTGAGGCGTTATTTGATGGCAGTCTGTAAATAGACCATTCAGTTATCAACATCAAGAGGATCATTCTGTGCAATAGGAATGTGATGATATGTGTCAACCAAGATACCAAACCTGACCACCCAATCATGTTAGGCACCTTTTACTACAAGTATTGGTTACTGAAGATCAATTCTAACCCTGATCTTCACTGGTTCAGGAGACAAGAGAGATGGTGGGATCACCTCATGGTTAAAGCTCATCACAATGTTTTGCTAATCAACCTGAAGACCCAGGTTCTATTCCCCACATATGTACTATGTGTGAAGCCCATTTCTTTTGTCCTCTGCCTTGATATTGTTGGTTGTTGGTAAAGTGCTAAAAGCGCCATAAAACCATACTCACTCACTCAAGATCCTGGTAGATACAATTTAACTAACTGTGTAAGTAAACATGTTTGTATGAAACCGAGACCTCAGATGATATGGACTTGTGCTCCAAGCAGTATGGAATCAGATAATGTCAGCTTCTAATGTTAAGTTAAGAGGATCATACTCTCATTGTGTCTTGATGACAGGCCAGACATTCCTGAAAGTAAATGTGTCTGTGGATGGAAGGTTATTTATGGTAATCACTGAATATTGTCTGTTGGTCTGATCATCGATTGTATATATGAATAGATAGCATGGACCATCAAACATTTGTCACCTGTAGTAGATGTTACTGTTGTCATTGTCTGCTTTAGTCTTTTATGGTACAAAATAACCTGTCACAGGCGTTTTACTTACCTTAGGTAGATGTCAGATGTTACCTGTGGTACATATCATTACCTGTGGTAGGTATCACTACTGGAAGTAGGTATCATTATCTGTGGTAGGTATCACTACCGGAAGTAGGTGTCATTATCTGTGGTAGGTATCACTACCGGAAGTAGGTATCATTATCTGTGGTAGGTATGATTACCTGAAGTAGGTTTCATTATCTGTGGTAGGTATCACTACCTGAAGTAGGTATTTTTATCTGTGGTAGGTATCGTTACTTGAAGTAGGTATCATTTCTTGAAGTAGGTACAATTTTCCTTTTACTTGATGTCTTTTACTGTATGTCAAAACCCATGGAAAATGTTACTTCCACTTGATGTCATCACCTGTAACAGATGTCATGGAAAAAATGTAACTTTCACTCAAACACCATACCTGTGGCATTGCACTTAAACACCATACCTTTGGTAGATGTTATTAGATTCAATAAACAGTATGACTTGTTTTAGATATTCATTGCTTTGATTAATGTCAGGAATGGTTTCAAATGGCATGAACCGCAGCAGATGAGGCTCATATTTCTCCTGTAAAAATTCCTGATGAGTTTCTGATGAGTTATTCCTTTACCCAGCAATATCCTGCATGAAGTATAACAGATGGTAATGTCCTCCTTCATAACTATGACGAAGCTCTTATGATTAAGAATGATACAGCACTGATGTCTTATGTGCAGCCGTAGTCCAGCACAGCCATTATTGATAGGATCTGTTTATTGAACACATATTTATGTAATATCTTTAGCTGTGGGGCCTTTCAACTTAGAAACCAAAAATTGAGAGTATGCCGGAATTGAAAAAAGAGACGTTACGTTATGATTATTTAATTATTTTCCTGTTAGAAGATGGAGGTGTTCTGAAGCAAGCCAATTCTGCAGCTGTAACGGATTGCTCATCTGATACCCCATCAGCAGCAGTTGAAGGAGTGCATACATTTACTGCAATGTATTGTCTAGTACAAACTTTCCCTCCTCTAAGTGGAATTTATTTTTAGATGGTGCCACTTGGTCCTTCCTTATACTGTTTGCAACCATCATAAATTCATAGTTCATCATTATGGGCTTATGAATGTAGGCATACCCTTTCTTGTTCAGATGCGTTATTTGCACAGTGCTTTTCATAAGCTGATGATAAAGTGTAGATTTACGATGGTTATGACGTTACTATTGCTCTATAGGTTCTTGACTCTTGACTTTGTCCTTGAACACATCAGTAAGATGGTGTGGCAGTGATCTGTCAAGTACCATCCATCTTTACAGTGAGATGTTTGTGTTTGTTCTGAAACATAGTTTATCACATTTTGGTGGTATGTTGGTTATATGTATTGCTTTTGTACTCTTGGAATTCGGATACTACTAGACAATCTTATTATGTTCCTAAACAAGTTTCACAATTATGTACAATTGTACATAACAGATCTGCATGAAGTTCCACTCATCAGGCGTCAGGCCAATAGACACACTCGATTGATCAAGGTTTGCTTGTGTTTACTACTAATTCTTATCACTGATGTATGGTGCTGTTGATATTCGAAAGTATTGATAATTTGACAAATATTTGTTTATGCATTTTATTAATGCGACAGTATGACACAGAACGGAGTGACCCCATGTAGTCTTGAATTTTCTTTTGCAGAAGTAAAATATTAATATAGAACAACAAAAAGAGACAGTGAAATGTCAGTATGGATAGGATGGGGTATGAAAGCTTTGTGACAGTCAATTGTGACATTGTCCGTTATACTTAAGTATGTGCAGTGTTCTCCAGGAAATGTCTTTCAAGTTTAACAGAGTTGTTATTTGTAAAATGGAAATATATTAACATTAAAATGAATTTTGTGGAATTATGTCTTTTGTCTCATAAAAAATATATGATTAGCACAAGTACCAACTGACTAATTCACATCCAAGCCAAAGCTCTTTGAAATGACCAACTGTCAACAAGCCTGGCAGCCACATCACGATGCTGCACATGATTTGATTGTATTCATTGTTCTTGTCACCTGTCACACCAGCTCAAGCTGCATCAAACAAGATGGAGTTACCTCTGACACAGATACTGTAATTAGCAGCCCAACTTCAAGGGATGTCACTGTAACCACATTCATACCCAGTCAAACCTAATTAGGCTGTTTTCTTGTGGTGGCCTCATAAAGACAACAGTTTGATCGTATAATGTTACTGTCACCATTAAATGGTTAATCACTTGCGATTTAATTTGCGTTGTGGCATTTGCAAGGCAGTTTAAGTAATTAAGTAACATTGTTTGATCTGCATTTTAGAAGTTGGTGAGACAAAAATGAAACATACATTTTTATGACTTCTTTGAGTGACATTTGGTTCGATGAACAACAAGGAGAGTTCTATGGATAGCAACTTCTTGTTTATTGCATAGAGGGATGTTTCGATGTATATTCTTAGATTGTTGTCAGTCTAAAAGTAAGAATCTACATCAAAACCTGGCTCTATGCAATAAGCAAGACTTTTTCATCCACAAAGCTGTGCTTCACTTTCAAATTAAGACTCCGGATGGATATGAGATGCAGAAAAATAATGGATAACCATGGTGATACCACATGCTATGAAGCTAATCCATCACTGGAACTAGTTGGTATGTTCCCCAGGGAGCTGAGTTTGATTTGTTCTGTTACAAGGGGTAACAATGTCCTGTGCTTGCTTCTCCAGGACATTAATTTGGGCCTGGACGTTAATTTTGATTTTATGCCAAATATGTGAAAATTTCAGATACAAATTCTTTCCCCAAACATAATATTGGTAATGAATACCGAGGTTATAACTAAAAATGTCACTGATCAGTTGGATGTATCCCATGCCAACGAAAGCTTACCATTCCTTGTCAACAAAGAAAGACTTTCTGTTAAAGATCCAATCTTCCATGTGTTTAGACCTACTGTAAGTAACGCAGAGGTATTGTTGTATAGTACAAGTTACCCAGCACTTTCAGTACAAAGGAGGCTTCATTGCTGGCAGTACAAGATTACCATGACTGCCACTGACTTTTTCAAATCCATTGTCAATATTACTGATTGTCATTGTTGTCACATTCATTATAAACAAAAACAATTACCCTTGCACTTTTTGACAAAACAAATTCATGTGACCCCACATCACTAACTGTGGCCATCCTGGTTTTTGTCGGAACTGTGACTTAATAATCTCAACTTACAGCTTTCCACTTTTAGAAATAAGGCATGTTTATTTATATCACATGCCATTTGTAGCGAAATAACCATCTAATTGTGTTGGCTTGTGTTTCAGTTATTCTACCCAGACTGGCAGCAATGGCGATGGCCAACAATAATGTGACCAATGAGACGAAGAAGATGGACATCGCCATGCAGCTGTTTGAAGCATACAGCGCCATGTCTTGTTGTTGTATCCTCCACAGTGTTGCCCCCTCTGGGGAATCTGGGACTACAGCAATGGCTACTAGATGTGATAGATGAAGTGGTTAGGCTCAGTGACTGGTGATTTCATCCTAATACCCCTGTGGAGGGATTGTTTACTCACTTTATCAGTCAGATGATAGTCTTGTCAAGACTCAGGTGTCATGTTACTGAGTGACGCAGCAAGCAATGAACATTCGAACATGTAACGTCAGCTAGTTCTTTCCTATAGGTTCCGACTTAGTTGAAGCATGACTATAATTGTTAGTTAGTCAATATATTGCAACAGTAAATCCAGTCATTGTGTAAATAACTTGATCAGCTAAACCAGTGGTTAATATAATGAGTGTGATTCAGTTGTGTTGTCAGGCAGGAAGATGTAATCAAACATCTGACCGCCTCGCATGTCTTGGCTGACTCTTACAGTCCATCAGGAAATTACTTACAATATTTTCCACTATACACTTCTCTTGGTACATATGTCAGCTGTTCTCTGTCCAAGGTCAATGGTCAGTCATTTCATACATGGCTGAATCAGACCAACAGTCTTTACGGAAATATTTACCTGAAACAAACAAGTGCCAGTGTTTTGTGACTGAAGCATGCTACATGGGTTGCTTGTTCTGGGTTGTACAGAGTTACCTCCTTTGAGGATTGTCAGGAACCAGTCATCACTGCTTATATTCCCTGATTATGATGCACACTCACTCACACACTTACTCACTCACTCAATCACTCACTCCCTCACTCAACCACTCACTCAACCACTCACTCACTCCACAGTTGATGTTGTCTCCCTTAACTCAAAGCAGTCCTCAATGACCAGCTGATCCAGGAGGCGATGTTGCCCGGACTCCGATGTCTTCGGCAGGACATGGCCATCATTGCTCCAGACCACGAAGAAGTGGTTGCATCCATGGTCCGTGAGTACGAGACCAAGATGGAGGGAGCTCGTCCAGGGGACAGGTAAAATAATACAATTCATCTTACTTACCATGGTAGGAGACTAAGTGTCCATTCATACTTCACAAGGAATGTTACTAGTGCCATGATTGGAATTTAGTGTGGTTCAGAAACTGTGACACAAACTACTTGTGTGTCAGTCATTCATACTTTTCTTGTTCTTATACACAATCATTTATGAGAAAGGTTATGTCCATAAAATGATTTGGAATTTAGTACTCAACTATTTGCCTTTCAACTTTACACATCAGAGTATGTCTAGATATTTCACCACATCTGAAGCAAACATGAGTGACATGAAAATATGAGTTATCTCCCCTTTGTGCCATTGTTCAAAGCAATCTTAGGTGACCGTAAGGTGACCGTAACTCCTGTACTTTAACATTGACATAAGCTAGTCTTAGCGCTAAGGTTGTTTGTACAACAGGACCCTGGTCAGTTTCTGCCTTCACAAAGGCTTTGTGTGTCCATTGAAAGTCAACCCTTAGCAAAAACTTTAGTGAAAGACTAAGTGTTTGTGTTTGTGCTTCAGGAACCTTGGCTTCTCCTCGTCACCAGGTAATCAACT
This sequence comes from Haliotis asinina, assembly GCF_037392515.1. Lineage (NCBI taxonomy): Eukaryota > Metazoa > Mollusca > Gastropoda > Lepetellida > Haliotidae > Haliotis > Haliotis asinina. The sequence goes on along the minus strand of NC_090291.1, from coordinate 46,610,863 downwards.
GGGTTCAGCAGCAGATGATATGAAGTCCAGAGTCATGTCACGCATCAAGGATACGACGTCCAAGGCCAATATCTCCAACATATTCACTCGCAGGAAGTGATGTCACAGGCACCCCAGCAGGTCCGCAGCAATCATTCACATGTAAACTTCTGTGTGGGGCGCACCAATAACATTCAAAATGGCAGCGTATGATGCTCAGCCACAGTTGATATATTTACACCTAGAACTTGGAAAACACCTCACATCTTACAGGTATATTTTAGGAATATTTTAATGCAACAAGTGAGTTGAGTTTTCTTGGAAGGAAATGTCTTAATTGTAGATGGTCTTAGCTGAGATAGAGGCTGAGAGTTAGTGGCAGATACCTGGAAATAGTTTAATGTTAAGATAGTTTTAATGACAGTGCAGTAAGTTTCAGACTCCAGGCGTGACTTCAGTTCAGAGTGGAATGTGTTAACATCTCGAAGAATTTGTTACTGTAAATATGTTATTCTTGAGAAGCATGGAAACACATTTGTCCAGTACAGTTCTGTGTCTGTCCTGTAATAAACTATAGCTGTAATAGTTTGGTTGTCAGCACTGCTTGTACTGGTCGGACAACAGCCCTCTTTTATCCTTGTTTCAGCCATGTATCAACCTTAAGTAAGCCCAGTTTTAAGTATCAGAGATGAGCCCTGCTTACAGATCATATCAGCCTTCTGTCTGCCTCTCTAAGTGCTTTAGTCAAGCAACCTAATATTCCTGTAATAGTCTTGATAATTCCAATATCAGTACTGTGTTAATGCTTACAGAAGTGCTTATCACCTCATGAAAGTCCTGTATCAGTTTAGAACCAGTTCTGTTTCTGGTGTCCCTGCCATGATATTGCTAGAATATTGCTGAAAACAGCATAAAACCCAACTCACTCACTCAGTCTCTCACTCTAGTACAAGGTCAGTGTCACTTATGAGCCCAGTTAAAGCCAGATGAAAGCCCATGCATCAACCTTGTACAGGCCTAGTGTCAGCCTTGTCTCATCCCCCAGACATTCCAGCCCATATCGCCTGTATTATATATACCCTGTATCAGTCCGATATCAAACTGTTATCAGTCCATTGTATTGGTGAGGTATAAGTCCAGTATCACCCAAGCAGCATGTAGGTTGGTACATACACACCCTGACAATGTAGACATGATATCCTCCAGTGAGTGACAAGTCCTGCAGCATCCCAGCTGGTACATGTACTCGCTGTCAATATAAACATGATATCAACCAGCAAATGTATATGATACGAGAAGGTACGTGCAATACTGTGACACTGTATTATGACATCACCTGTAACATATTATCTGAATTGCTGTTGTGTGTTGTATATGAGCTTTATGATGACAGATGAAGATGAAGATGAAGTGATCCTAACCTGTACATTTTGTGTCCAGTAGATCCTAGCCATAACCCCACAATGGACACTGTCTGTGGTCATTTCCAATATAGCTTAATGGTTTATATTGCTTTCATTAATGAGTAACACATATGTTGTGTCAATATGTTTGCTGAGCAGAACACCTGGTGTTCACAATGTGGTTGTATTTGCAGTTTTGTGTGAGTGTATAGACTCTTTTGGAACCTTGGCATTTTGTAGTCTGTTTCACACATTGAAACTTGATCTCATTTACTGTCAAACAAAATGTCTGTGTGGTTAGTATGATATGTTGGTTCTTGTCACAGTTGAGCTGTTTGGCGTTTGTCCAGTCATAATGTGCTTGTATTCTAAACAAATCCTCACCATACCAACCTTTTGTCTACCTTTACCAGCTGCCCTGCCCTGCCCTGCATTGATTAGTCACCCATCCACTTCCAGCATCAAAGACAATTGCTGTCCCAACACCCCCCAAACACTATCAACCTCTGGCCCCCCAGCACCCCCCAAACACTATCAACCTCTGGCCCCCCAGCACCACCCAACACCCCAATACACAACCATCATCATCTCAATGCTGTCTTACCAGATGTCCAAGCACCACCTTACCCTGACTAACTAACTTTGTGAAGTCACCCATCCATTTCCGCAAGGACAGACTTATCTCTCCAACCACCCTAGAACCAAACTCCACCCCAACACCATTCTATCTTGTCATCTTTTTGTCAGTTCTGTATCGATCCTTGTGTATCAGATCTGTGTCAATCCTTGTGTATCAGATCTGTATCAATTCTTGTGTATCAGTTCTGTATCAATCCTTGTGTATCAGTTCTGTATCAATCCTTGTGTATCAGATCTGTATCAATCCTTGTGTATCAGATCTGTATCATTGCTGTTCTATAAACAGAAGTATACTGATGAAGTGAAACAAAGGAACATGAAATAAAGTTACATGAGAAGAATGTCAACAACTGCCTGCGATGATGGAGCATGAGAGAGAATATGCTACATTGTGTTTAGAACACACTGAGCACACAAACTGTGCAGTTTAGAACTGTGTACGTTAACTAGGCAAGTTCTTGTGTACAGTTATGTCCCTTTTCAGTGCCAGGAGCTGCTGATGGCAGTTTAAATCATGCCTTTGATGATTATTGGTGAGAACCATACTTATCTTTTAGCATTGTTTTTCTTTCCACTGAAGTATGATCACTACTTCATAAATGGAAGGTTTCCCAGCTATCTAAGGTGCAGGAATCACCTGGCAGAATGTACTTTCTTTAGCATGACAGAAATATTCAAGGTCATGAGTGTTACAAAAGTGGTAAACATCTTGGACCTCTTCACTTTCTTCCACCGTTATACTGACACTGAAATGCTGTTTGAAATCGGTGTTATACACTGTAACTTATGTTATATTTGAGATTTCTTTCTTACATTTGACCATTTTCTAAATGACAGTGTGTCCATCACTCACAAAATGAGTGTGTTCAGGGAATATGAAGGATGGCTTGTGTCTTACCTTTGTGCTCCTTTATTTGTTTCAATCAGTATTGTTCGTATCTTTGCTGCTTAAAATATGTTAGAGAACTCCCACTTTTTTATAGACTCAAGTTAATCTGTCAAGGCCATGGCACATTACCTGTAGTCATATGAAAAAACACAGGTGTTCATGAACCTTTTTTTTAGTAGTAAATGTGACTGTGTGTCGTGATAATCAGGGCTGTCATGATTGTGCAGGCATTCCACTGTTCGGATGTTGTGACGAACATGGATTGCAGGTTTTAGTGACTCAGAGAGCATAAATGAAAGGAGTCGCTGGGGTTGTTGGAATTCGATTATGTATCAGTTTACTGAAACTTCCAGCAGCCTGGGTTGTCCTCATTCCTTATCATTTCACTCTGAGATAAAAAGGAAGTTGATCAAAGCAGCTGAAACAGATGGTGACAGAAAGCTGATCTTTGATGAAAATTTGCGTCACAATGAGGCTGAGACAAATGGTGAAGTTTTGACAAGATCCTTTGACCCTGAGCTTCATCACATGTGGCATGGCTGTCATGGCTTTCATGGCTGTAGTCAGTTCTGTTCAGTACTGGTCAGATCTGGTGAGAGAACTGGATGTTCCAGTTACACAATATACCCGCAGAAATACACAATAGTGTTGAAATGTGTGTACATATTTTAGACATGTATAATGGCCTGAACTGAGGTGATATTTTAACAAATGCTTTTTTGAATGTAATTATTTTAGACATTGTTATTATTGTTAATATCTGGACATATCATGTGTACAGACTGTAGATGTTGCCGTTGTCTGGTCAATATTGTAACATATCATTTCAAGGTCAAATGATGGATTATATTATTTATTGAAAATGAGAACTTTCTTTCCAAGAATACAGGTGAGTGCAAGGTGATACTATGCACATCTTTCATGCAGTACACCTTTTGACAACTATAATGTAATAATAGTAATAAATGTAATGTTGATCATTTTTATCCCAAAAGTCAGAAATATTGCAAATGTGAGAACACAAGTGTTCAAAAGGAAACTTTGGGGCACTTAGTAAGAACAGTACAAATATGGTACATCCTATGTTAATAATTAAATTATTACATGGAGTGACAGACTTCAAGAATCCCCATCTTAAGCTGAAGTTGCTGGTGGTGTTGCCAGCTGCCACATTTGCCAGATGGAGTTACCTCCCTTTAGTCACATCTGCAACAGTTGGCAGAGGGCTTGACTGTGAGTGAGTGGGGTTGATGTATTGATCTGACAGATGTTGTGAAGGGTATAAAACTTGAGGGAAGGAAAATTGTTTGTTAGGTGGAAGGATGGAATGATCAGAGAAAAACAGCAACCTAAAAAATCAACTTTCAACTGTCTGAACGTTCACACAATTGACCTTTGCACCCACCTTGAATGCAGTGACATAGTCGTAGAAAATGTATGTGATAAGTGCAGTGTTAGGACAGTACAAGAGTATATTAGTGTGTGAATGAGGTTTGTGAGTGAGTGTGAATATTTCCTGTGTGTGGTTTTTATTGTTGGTGTGATATTGTAGCTACACTTGCCTATATATGCATTATTGTATCATGTTGTGTTGCCAATAATATATATAGACTGTAATCTCATGGCTACAATCAGGTTAACAATGTTGTACATATTTTCTCCAATATTTAATCATTCACATATACATTGTTGATTTTATACATCCCACCATAATACTGCCCCAAACCCTCCATCATTCCGTAAAGCTAAACTCCCTTGGAAAAGAAAGAATTCACCATAAAATTGGATGTGTCCAAAACTTAAAAACATTATCAAAACCTTACTAGGGTTTAAAAGTCTCCCAAACATAACTAGGATACCGGTATATGATACACACCTTTGAAAAATCCTCACTTGTATTTTTCATCTTTCGTACCGACTCACACATGGGAGTATTCTTTCTTTAGCCTGGGAGATTATGAACCTGCATAGAAATATGGTAATATTGTGGCATTCTAGGATGTTCTGTGTCCATATCTAAACTCTCCTTTTAACAATTTCTTTGTGAAGTCTTTTGATGGCATTTTGAAGAGACGTGAGAATTTATGGATGTGAGCTTCTTAATGATAAGTATAATATTATTTCGGAGTATATTTTGATGCCTTTATTTGGTGAATGAAAAGGCTGTTAAGCAGACAGCTACATTGAAAACAGCAACAATGATAGCATGTCTGTAACATATTTCATATCTGGCAGATTGGTCATTTTACATGATTTTGTGAATGTTTGAAATGACTCTTATTGATTCTTTTTGTGAATTTCTCTTGTTTAGCTCTTACTTTTCAGTTTGTCACAAACATGTTTTTGAGTCTTTCACATTAAAGAAATCTACTGGTATGCATTTCTCCAACTCAAACAGTTGTGAGCTGGAGTGTCCTGTGTCAGTGTGTTGTATGCATGAAGTGATGAAGATGAGATTTATACGTTAAAATACAGGTGAGATTAAAATTACAGTAGGTTAAAAACTTAATGTCACTTCATGAAGTTTGTAATAAGAATTTATGTTTCTGAAAGATGAATGCCTGCAATGTTTAGTGTTATTAATGGTTCTTTTATGCAACTAGTCTGGACAGTTAGACAGTTCCTTGGCTCTGAGTTTTTAGTGCTGGATTAGAGTGATGGAGTGTACCAGGTCTGTAAGAGAAGACTGAGGGTTTCTTATTTCATATGAACCATTTTATCAAATCATGTTGATTTGTAATGTTCATCGTGAAAGGTACGTACATTTTCTGAATAGAGACTACCAGATGTCTTTAATCCACAAATTATATACCTAATACCATAACTGACTAAATGAGATGTGTACAACGGTGGCCATTGCTAGTGAGACTTTTCCATCCAAACATTTAATTCAGTTTTGACATTTGAGAAACTGTACAATATAATGTAAGCTAAAGTGTAAAAATCTGCATTAATTTATGTGAGATGAATGAGTAGACGTGCTTCATTTCTTGGCTCCTCCATGACACCATGGTGAATAAGTTGGGCAGCTCTGAGGCCAGTCAACATCTATATCATGGAACCTGTCAAAGGATTATTGTAGGGTAAACAAACATCATCATCATCATCATCATCATCATCATCATCATCATCATCATCCTCCTCCTTTTGGAGATCATAGGTGTATTACACATACAATTCAAGAAAGAAATTAGTAGGTAAAAACAGAAAGGATTATTTCAAAAATAATATATAAAAGACAACATATTGTGAGCACTTACATTAGGATAGTCATTCCAGAGGCCAGCCAACATCTTTAGTATGGAACTTGGTTATTGTAGTGTGAACAGTTTTGTTTATCAGAATACACACAAATGTATGTATTTTTATTGAGCATCATAAGAACATCATACTTTGTGGGTTTTTTATTTTACATTTTTGGGTCCTTGAGTTGTATACTTCAGAGTCCGATTTGAGTTCATTTTCAGGAGCATAAAACTGATTGACCTTTTCATGTCAGATGAAAAAAAAAAACCAAGACAAGTTTCCCATATTTTTATTTTACTTATGCTGTACTGAAAAGCAGTGTGATTTAAACCAGCCCTGAACATGGATATATATTGATAATCTTGCTGCCCTTTAACTCAGTGTCTTTACACTCCGGCAATGTGCTCTCAAGACACATTACATAATGCCTTGTCATGGCTGTGATGTGTCAAGTCTAGCCCTGAACAGGCATACATAATACAACATGCTATTGTAGCTATGTATGGTGTACTGATAAAATATTTGGGACTAGGACTTGGGCATGGATGAGTGACTGGCTGTGACATGAAACATCACTTATGGATTCTCTTCTTGAACACAAGAAATATGTAGAATACTTTCAGCTAATGGTGTAGTTTCAAAGTTCATGGATATGACTAATTCATTCTTAAAAGTGTCATTTATGGAAATCAGAATCTTTCTGCATTGATGACGACATGTGATAAGTTTGTAGCAATCAAAATAAAATATGTTTGTTTGATAGAAGATCTCACAAACTAAATTTATTACAGGGTCCAAAAGTGTACATGATAATACTCAAGTTGGGGACAAATGTGGTTTTCATATAATTGTCACTTTTCATGAAAACAAAATACTTATAGTGTCACAGCTTGATGAAATTCTTCCTCAGTCATGAATAAAAGGATCAGCATTCTTGTTAATTATAGAGGCTGATGTTCAGACCTGACAAGGATATGCAGTCAAATCTCGTTTGGAACTTAGCTGTATCGAATTATGTTATTTAGAATTCATGGTCTGATCTCTTGGAATGTCTTACATATTGATGATAGTTATATTTTGGAGGATATTTGTCGAAAAATTTGCTTTTCAAATTCATTTGAAAATGTTTGGCTAGATTCCTGTAAGTTTCACCCAGGTTTGACTGTATCAAGGTAAAGGTCACATGAAGGAATGTAGGTCACTGGTCTAACATTGCATGAAACTCAAATGCATCTTGAAACTTACACTTCTAACTGCTCGTTCATGATAGGTACTATTCTATGTCACTTTAAGGGTTTAAAGACCAGCTAACTTAAAAATAGCTTATCTTTTGAAATGTAATAAATGCTGAAGAAGGCAAATCTTTTTTCGGTTTTGATTTCTGTTTTATGTGTGCATGCAATATACTGTTTATTGAAAAGTAAATATTCAACATTATTAATTAAAATTATAGCATCATTAAAAACAAATAATTGCACTTGAATTGTATTAACTTTAAGAGGCAGAACCGTATCCATTGATGCAGCATGTATGGGAGGCTCTACCTCTCATTATTATCAATATATGTTATAAAAGTCAATAACTATATACAGCTGTGTATGAAATAAGCCCCATTCAACGCCTGAGATGGATTAGATTTCTGACAGATGGCCTAAACTTACAGCTAGCCGACCAGATGGTCTGTAAACATTTCAGGTTACATGTTCAGTACATCTGAGTAAGTTCACCATATCTTAAAATCTCTTGTTAAACTGCTATTTGCATTTAACCTGACAATTACTGTTTGAACACTAAATATCGTATTGCAACCTCAATGCTCAAAACAGAGTAACTAAATATTGAGTTATCAGCTTTGGATGGTCTGGTCTGGCTAAATCCATTTTGGGATGGTAACATCTGGAAGTAACCAGCAGTGATATCTGGCTGGGTTTAGGGCTTATGCCATACATTGTGTGGTACACCAAGCCATATATAATGATCCAAACTGTACATGTTAATGAAATAATTTGTTTAAGTTTTTTTCTGATATTTCACCCAAGTTGTAAATTATGTATAATATTGAGTGTTATACAGTCTTCAGTTATGTCATGTATAACGTCCATGGTGATATTTTGTTATCCCATCTAGAACATTCCATGTGTCCACACATATGTATCTGTAACCTCTGTCTTATCAATATACACATGTCAACTGTCTGTCCAACACTAGTTGATTCTGTAAGATAACCTCCACTCAGCTGGGAGCAACACAGTTGATTTTGTTTCTCTGGAGATTTGATAAGAGCTTCAACATTCATTAAACTTTGTGTCAAATGTATCTCATTCCAGGGTCTTTCTGTAATATCATAATAATAATAATAATAATAAATCTTGACCATGATACAAATGTAAGTGTTGTGCTTCATTTCCCTGCATGCTGGAGCAACCCAACAGATAGAATGTGCTCATTCCACCAAAGCAGTATTCGGCAAAAATGAAGTCTGGACCAGAGAATCGAGTGATCAACGGAATGAACATCTATTCAAATGGACTTCGATGACGTGTCAACCAAGTCAGTGAATCTGGCCATGTGGTTTCCATTAGTTGTTGATTATGACAAGCATCACTTGCTGAAAACCAGCATCCCAAGATGAGTGAAGAAGTTAAAAAACAAGAGAGTTTAGTTCTTTGTATTTAATACATACAAATACACAGTATATATGCATTGATAAAAGGATCAAACACTGGACACCAGAACAATCTGACACAAATCTAATCATATTAGATACACATGTCCATAACAGCACTAGATAAATAAGCACGGTTTTACACACAGCACTAGATAAATAATCATGGTTTTACGCTACTTTTAGTAATATTCCAGCAAATATTACAGTAGCGGACACCGGGAATGGGCTTCCAAATTGCACCAATGTGGGGCATGAAACCTGGGTCTTGGCATAACAAGCGAACACTTTAACTACTAGGCTATCGTATCATCCGTGTGTAACAGTAGGAGTCCTGAGCTGGTAATCATAGTGCTTGGGCTGTCTGTAATCCATGTGACAGCATCACAGATTGCTTGAGCATGAAGATCACACTGTTGGACTGGGTCTTCATCTGCTCAACTTGGACAGACATTTTCATTGATGATATGCATGACCAGTCACAATAATGAACAACTACGTCCCACTACTGTCTCCTGAATATAAAGTTACAGAAATGAAACAGCATTCTAATATTTTGGATGTTTTCATCAATAACACATGCCACTATAAAACCAATGATAAATATTCTGCTGAGGTTCCAGGTGTTCTTGAACAAGGAAAATTCGAACACCTCAGAGTGTGTATATAAGACAGTCAGTAACAAGCATGTGGTAGATATAACACGAGTGAAGATGTTAGGGCTGACTATTAAACAGCGCAGAATGAATTTCTCCCTGGGAGGACAAGAGAAAACACTAATGAAACCCTTCAAGGGAGGACTGTATTATATTCTGGAAATAAATGCCTGGAACTATTAATTCATACTTGATATTTGTCTGCCTGACATACAAAATCTGTATCTGAAAGAGGAAGTCATGAAATACTATTTTACAGATAATTCAGCATATCTAATGAATGATCGATTTCATATCTGTTCTCATATCAAACATGTAAAAACGATTTCTTTTGACAGTTTGGGAAACAGTATTTAAGAAGTAAAACAATATGAAGGTCTCTCCAACAGAATATAAATGGCCGTCTGCTTGTATTTCTCCATACTGGAATCAGCACTGTAGACGATGATGTCAGGAGTTAGACTCTTGCTGACATCTGTGCTAGAGGAACACTGGCTGCTAAACATAACTAAGAACTAAGTAGTGCTATGTCCAGACTGAAGTGCTTGTATTGCAAATCAAACATTGGCAGAAATGGAGAAAATGTTCTGCACAACAAACTATCCTGAATTAGTGTTTGCCAACTCACTCCTGTCAGGATGAGTGAGTGAGTGAGTTTAGTTTTACGTCGCACTTAGCAATATTCCAGCTATATGGCAACGGTCTGTAAATAATCGAGTCTGACCAGACAATCCAGTGATCAACAACATGAGCATCGATCTGCGCAATTGGGAACCGATGACATGTGTCAACCAAGTCAGCTAGTCTGACCACCCGATCCCGTTAGTCGCCTCTTACGACAAGCATAGTCACCTTTTATGGCAAGCATGGGTTGCTGAAGGCCTATTCTACCCCGGGACCTTCACGGGTCCCTGTCAGGATGAAATTGCACATTATATACATGTAGTTTTATATTACATATGAAATATTGATTTGTCATATTTGAATACATCTGGGATACAGCTTATATAAGTTTCTTATGAGGTATTTAACTGACTGACCGTCACTGGCTTCCTATACTGCTCAAAACAAGTGGTGTACCGCCAGATTCTTTCATAGTACAATATTTGTCATGGCATGAGGGAACTATGGTACTATAAAACAACTGGGTTGTCCCTAACTTCTTTCGAGTAGTATAGTGTACACGTTATAAAATGATATTACATGCATGCCCAATGAAAAACACATGGATCAATAATATCAAAGGTGAGCTATTTGTTTGCAACAAGAAATGAGACGTTATCAACTATGGTATTGTTGTACAGTTGTGTCATTTGAGTCTGTTGCTTGTTTCATGCGGCTTGTGTCGTTGTGTTACAGCAATGTGGCTTACGTAATTGTTGTTACAGACAAGTGGCTTATTTTGTTATGTTACAGCCATGAGGCTTGTGTAACTGTTATGTTACAGCCATGAGGCTTGTGTAACTGTTATGTTACAGACAAGTGGCTTATTTTGTTATGTTACAGCCAGGAGGCTTGTGTAACTTATGTTACAGCTACCTGTTGTTACAGCAATGTAGCTTGTGTCACTGGTGTTACAGTCATGCGGCTTGTGTCACTGTCGTTACAGTCATGTAGCTTGTGTCACTGGTGTCACAGTCATGTGGCTTGTGTCACTGGTGTCACAGTCATGTAGCTTGTGTCACTGTTGTTACTGTGCACTGCTGCATCCAGGCTTAGGTTTAGGCAAATAGTTGGGAGGTCCCCCATCTCATTCATGAAAGTTGGGGAGTACTCTCAAATTGTGTTAATGAATTAATCAATGATCTGCAAGAAACATGATACACCTACAAGTCTTGAAAATAGGGAATAGTTTTTAATTGACAGTTTAATGTTATTTAGTCTCACTGTGTTACCTTTCAATGAGAATATATTCTTCTGGACCTCTTACTCCTCCAAACACTTTGGGCACTATCAAAGTCAATGTTTTTGGAGGGGAGGGTTCTCCCTCCAGCTGGATAATCATTAATTTGTTGACCACTGCTGGGTCTATCCTATTAGGAGATAAACATCAAGTGTTGGCCAATTTCCGGGTTTTAATGAGTATTTGAAGCACAGGAATATGTGTGGAACTGATGGTGCCAGCCACGAATATTCTTTTTTCCACCTATCCTGAAATTTTGGTTCACATTTGGCTTTCTTTTCAGAAGGTGCCACATCAGAATGATCAAAATCGGTCGTTGACTGTGCTTCACTTACCGGTCCATCAGTTGAAAGTTCATTCTCAATATCATCGGAATTTTTATTTGGCACCAAAGTCCTAAAAAATTCAGTTATTCGTTTTGTTTTGGACATTTTGATAAGTTCTCTAACTTGAAATCTAGCAAACAAAAAGTTCAACTTCGACTCGCTATTCACTTGGGCGGAAACATCAACTGCGGATGTCATTACATATTCGGAATGTTCTTGATGTAGCATTTACCTCAGATAAAATAGCTTTCAGCGAGCAAGTCGTAATGTAATGAGATTTTCCGATTGTATCAGTAAATGAGAAGTGACTCTTCCGACTGAATACATGAATGAGTGTCACTGATCACTGATATATTTTTTCATTAATTGCAGTGTCTATAACATTGGAAAATATTTTTTTTAAAAATGTCCAGGTAGGTTGCGCAGGGTTTTTTTTCACCCTACTGCAAGAGTATAAATATTTTGGGATGATTACTCCCCCATAATATTGGTAAAATTGCATGAGGGACATATGAAATGGGGTACATCCCACAATCACATGGCCCAGATGCAACACTGCATGTGGCTTGTGTTGTTACAGCCATGTGGTTTGTGCTATTGTTGCATTACATTTGTGTGGATTATGTCACTGTTGTGTTACAGCCATGTGGCTTGTGTCAGTATGCTGATACAGCCATGATGTTTGTGTCATGGTTGTGTTACAGAGATGTGGCATGTGTCACTGTTGTGTTACAGCCATGTGGCTTGTGTTACTTTTACAGCCATGTGGCTTCTGTCAGTATGCGGTTACAGCCATGATGTTTGCGTCATGGTTGTGTTACAGCCATGTGGCTTGTGTCAGTATGCTGTTACAGCCATGATGTTTGCGTCATGGTTGTGTTACAGCCATGTGGGATATGTCACTGTTGTGTTACAGCCATGTGGCTTGTGTTACTTTTAAAGCCATGTGGCTAGTGTCAGTATGCTGTTACAGCCATGATGTTTGCGTCATGGTTGTGTTACAGCCATGTGGGATATCTCACTGTTGTGTTACAGCCATGTGGCTTGTGTTACTTTTACAGCCATGTGGCTTGTGTCAGTATGCTGTTACAGCCATGATGTTTGCGTCGTGGTTGTGTTACAGCCATGTGGGATATGTCACTGTTGTGTTACAGCCATGTGGCATGTGTTACTTTTACAGCCATGTGGCTTGTGTCAGTATGCTGATACAGCCATGTTTACGTCATGGTTGTGTTACAGCCATGTGGGATATGTCACTGTTGTGTTACAGCCATGTGGCATGTGTTACTTTTACAGCCATGTGGCTTGTGTCAGTATGCTGTTACAGCCATGATGTTTGTGTCATGGTTGTGTTACAGCCATGTGGGATATGTCACTGTTGTGTTACAGCCATGTGGCTTGTGTTACTTTTACAGCCATGTGGCTTGTGTCAATATGCTGTTTCAGCCATGATGTTTGTGTCATGGTTGTGTTACAGAGATGTGGCATGTGTCACTGTTATGTTACAGCAATGTGGTTTGTGTTATTGTTGTTACAGCCATGTGGCTTGTGTTGCAGTTAAGTGGCTTGTACAACTCTTGCTACAATCATGTGGCTTGTGTTACAGCCATGAGGCTTGTGTCATTGTTGTGTTACAGTATTATGACATGTCATTGTTATGCTACAGCCATGTGGTTTGTGTTATTGTTGTATTACAGGTGTGTGCCTTATGTCGCTGTTGTGTCACAGCCATGTGGCTTGTGTCACTGTTGTTACAGCCATATGGCTTGTGTCACTGTTGTTACCGTCATGTGTTTGTGTCACTGTTGTTACAGTCGTGAGGCTTGTGTCAATGTTGTTACAGTTGTGAGGCTTGTGTCACTGTTGTTAGCATTGTCACCGCCATGTGGCTCACCATTGTTGTGTTTCAACAATGTGGCTTGTGTCACTATTACAGCAATGTAGCTCGAGTCACTGGTGTTACAGTCATGTCATTGTTGAGTTACAGCCATGTGTCTTGTGTCACTGTTGCTACAACCTTGTGGCTTGTGTCACTGTTGTTACAGCCATGTGTCTTGTGTCACTGTTCATACAGTCATGTGGCTTGTGTAACTTGTGTTACAGCCATGTGTCCTGTGTCTCTCACTGTTGTTACAGCCATGTGGCTTGTGTCATTTTTGTTACAGCCATATCGCTTGTGTCCTTGTTGTGTTACAGTTATGGGTCTTGTGTCACTGTTGTTACAGACATGTGGCATGCCACTGTTATGTTACAGGTATATGGCTTGTGTCACTGTTCATACAGCCATGTGACTTGTTTCACTGTTGTTACAGTCATGTGGCTTGTGTCATTATTACAGCCGTGTGGCTTGTGTCACTGGTGTTACAGTCATATGGCTTGTGTCACTGTTATTACAGTCATGTGAATTGTGTCATTGTTGTGTTACAGCCATGTGGCTTGTGTCACTGGTGTTACATCCATGTGTCTTGTGGCACTGTTGCAACAGCCATGTAGCTCGTGTCAATGCTGTGTTACAGCCATGTCAATATTTACTTACATCCATGTGGCTTGTGGCGTGTGTGTGTTACAGCCATGTGGTATGTGTAATTGTTACGCCTTAGCTATGTGGGCTTGTTTTTGTTACAGCCATGTGGCTTGCGTCAATGTTGTTACATTTATATGGCTTGTGTCACTGTTACAGCCATGTAGCTTGCCATCATTGTTACAGCCAATTGTCTTTGACACATTGTTATGTGGCTTTTATCATTGTTGTTACATTGTTGTTTGTGTCAGTGTTGTTACAGCCATGTGGTTTGTCAATGACGTTACAGTCAAGTGGGTTGTGTCATTGTTGTGTGGCTTTTGCCATTGTTGTTTGTGTCACTGTTGATAAAGCCACGTGACTTGGCAATGATGTTACAGTCAAGTGGGCTGTGTCGTTGTGTGGCTTTTGCCATTGTTGTTTGTGTCACTGTTGGTAAAGCCATGTGACTTGGCAATGATGTTACAGTTATGTGACTTGTGTCACTGTTGTGGTATAATTATGTTAGTTATGTCATTGTATTAGATAACATGAATCACTTAGAGTGAAATAGTATTAGCAGCAGATTTCAGCTACTCCAATATAGCCTGAAGATTACTCTCTAGGAATAAGTATACTCCATGGCCATAATGCTGCTCTCTTCTATGAGTGAGCAGCAGCTGAACCTCGTCCTTGGCCAGCTTCACTCTGCCCTGGCTGTGCATCTGTATCGCTCTGATAAGCATCACCTGTCTCAATTGTTTGTGTGGAGGTCCGAGAACTAATTAAAGCACTTGTGGATACTATCATCTGATGGGCCACTTGACCTGTACTGCCACTAAGAGCCTGTCTCGTTGGTTCACAGACACCACGTGCTTTATGATGCTCCTCTTGGTGACTTTGAAGCAGACTTCTCTGTGTAAATTTTTTTCTACAATGTTGACACTCAAACATTTTCCCGCCATGATGTCTCTTGAGGTGAATCTTTAGTGTGCTGTTCTGAGCCGTGGCATACTCACAAAATGTACACTTGAAGGGCTTCTCACCTGGAGAGTACAACAAATAAACTGAGAATATACCTAACATAACTTGTGAATTATGTAATTGTGATCTGAATGTTCATGCAGTTCTTATCATGATCAAGGTCAGGCTTCTGATACAGACCTTGAGGTGACTCACCTGTATGGATCCTGTTACAGACACCAGTATGGATATTGCAACAGACCTTGAGGTGACTCACCTGTATGGATCCTGTTACAGACACCAGTATGGATATTGCAACAGACCTTGAGGTGACTCACCTGTATGGATCCTGTTAGAGACACCAGTATGGATATTGCAACAGACCTTGAGGTGACTCACCTGTATGGATCCTGTTAGAGACACCAGTATGGATATTGCAACTGACCTTGAGGTGACTCACCTGTATGGATCCTGTTAGAGACACCAGTATGGATATTGCAACAGACCTTGAGGTTCACTCCCCTACATGGATTCTGCCACAGTTCTTGAGGTTCCTCTCCCCTATGAATCCTGATATGGACTTTGATGTCACTCACCTGTGTGGATCGTAATATGGACCTTGAAGTCACTCATCTGCATGGATCCTCATATGGATTTTGAGGTTACTCACCTGAATGGATCCTGATATGGACCTTGGGGTCACTAACCTGTATGGATCCTGATATGGACCTTGAGATGGCTACGCTCCACTGTAGAGTAGTCACACTGATGGCACTTATACGGCTTTACACCTGGCACAGACACATAAAAGTGAACCATGTCATTCACAACATATTCGAAAAGGGACATACATGTATACAACTGACTGACCATGATCATTACAGCAGGATATCACCAGGGCTCCAGACAAGGGCCGTACTGGTGTTTGTACAGATAAATCATATGCACCATGCAGCAGGAGATAATTTATAAAACGCAGCAAACATGCACCATAGCAATGGTGTACAGTCTTAGAAACATTTACAGACATATTCATCTGAAAAATATAGTTGCATTGTTTATTGACTTGTTTACACAAAAGTAGCATTGAAGTGGTGCATATATGAATTGAAGCACAAGATTACTGATACTCCATTAAATTCCATTCCGTAGTCAGTACTCCTAAGTTTTCCCAGTACTCTTAAACTGAAACAATAAGGTGTACATACTCCTGAAAAATTATCTGGAGCCCTGTATGACATAACAAAAATAAGATGCATGATATGTACCTGATAAAAACACCAATGGTGAGATCAGCATTAAGATTCATCATTGTTAGGAGTCTTCTGTACTGTAGCCACTTAATTATTTGTATCTTATGTTTACTCCAGTCAAAACAAGCAAGCATGTGAACAGCCAAGTTTTTTACCAAAGCATAAACAACACTGTGGGTTTGCTTAAGTGTTCACTAACCTGTATGTTTACTCATATGCTTCTTCAGGTGAATCCTCTGATTGAAAGCATGCTCACACTGGTCACATTTGAATGGCCGAGATGTTGGGTACCTCCGTTTCTTGCCACCACCCTTTTCTGGGGAGCCATCATTATCATTGTCCATTCCCTCGTCCTCCTGCCCACTGTCAATATCAATCATCAACCGAGATTCCTCTTCATCCTCAGCAGGTGCTTCTCGGGCACATTCAGCATCTCCACTGTCCTGAGTGTTGAGATGGAGGACCTGGGCAAGCTTGTGGGTCCCCATGACAAAGGGCCCAGTTTTGGAGCTAATGGTCATGACCCTTGATGTTCCAACTGAGAGCGTTGTCTGCGGGGGGAGGCTGTATGCCACCATGGGATTGGATCTTACAGGACTGGATGTTTCAGGAACAGTTGGTCTGCTGTTTGGGTTGGAGGTAGAAGAGTAGGACACAGGGATTGAGAAGGTCATCCCGCGCTGCATGAAAATAGGTTGATCAGAGTGAGTATCACTGCTCTCTGAGGAACACTGAGTCTTACCACCATCCTCCTCCTGAGCCCTGCCCTGACGAACTTCCACAGTTCCCCATGACTGATCACTATCAATCTGCTCATCTCTGTTCTCATCTGATGGCTTCCCTGTCCCGTTGTCCCGTGGTCGAAAGTCAATGTAAATAGCATCTCGACTAACATTCTCATCACCCTCATCCCCATCATCACCATTGTCAGATTCATTCTCATCATCACAGTCCTTATCTGGGTCTTCCTGTTCCTCCATCATGTCCTGTCCCTCTGTCTGCTCTTTGTCACCTTCACCGTTCATATGTTCTTCCATGTGTCGCTTCCGTTTCTTCGGGACAACGGCACTGCAGCACTTTTTGGGTCGCTCATGCGTGCCAGGTATAATTGTAACACAGCATTCCTTACTGTTACAACAGATGGTGGTGCCCCCTGATGCCGCCAGCTTGGTACAGTTCCGCGACATGTTCGCCGTCACCCTCCCTGTCCCCTGGTTAATTTCTACCATTGTCCTCTCTTCCTTCATGTTTTCTTTGTCATCATCTTCGGACATGTCGTCATCCATTGCTGCCTCCTTCCTCTCTGTGTCGCGTTGATGAGACTTTTGTCCCACAAGCATCCCCCGTTTGATGAAGATGTTGAGATTGTGAGAGATCTGTACATGGTTGAGCAGACCCCAGGCTGTGCTGAACTCTTGGGAGCAGGAGTAGCATGACAGTACTGTCTCCTTTGGACCTGAAAATAGCAGTGTTATATGTCATATATACAACATCACAATAGCAGTGTTATGTGTCATATATACAACATCACAATAGCAGTGTCATGTCACATATACATTACACTACCAGTGTTACATGTCATACATACAACATCACAATAGCAGTGTCATGTCATATATACATTACACTACCAGTGTTACATGTCATATATACAACATCACAATAGCAGTGTCATGTCATATATACATTACACTACCAGTGTTATATGTCATATATACAACATCACAGTAGCAGTGTTATACATGTCATATATACAACATCACAGTAGCAGTGTTATATGTCATATATACAACATCACAATAGCAGTGTTATACGTGTCATATATACATCACAATAGCAGTGTCATACGTGTCATATATACAACATCACAGTAGCAGTGTTGTACATGTCATATATACAACATCACAGTGGCAGTATTGTACATGTCATATATACATCATAGTAGCAGTGTTATACATGTCATATATACAACATCACAGTAGCAGTGTTGTACATGTCAAATATACAAGATATCAGTATCAGTATCAGTGTAATAAGTCATGTACACAACATGGAAGAAATGACCAACACATTCTTGTTAATTAACACTGATTACAGCTAACTGTTGAAAGATCAACTGCTGGATTGTGGGACTGTTATCTGTCTAGTATTGCTGCATGCTATTTTCATTTATGTGCTATATTGAGGCAGACCATAAAATGGATCATATTTATTCATGGTCTCTGAGTGAAGCATGGTGTTTGCATTGTTGCAAAACTCCAGCTGCTGGTCCAATGAGAAATGGTGGCTGGTGGTTTTAGAACAGCACAGCCAGTAGTGCCAGTAGACAGTTAGCATAGTCCATAGACAGTCAGTAGTGTCAGTAGACAGTTAGCATAGTCCATAGACAGCCAGTAGTGCCAGTAGACAGTTAACATAATCCATAGACAGCCAACAGTGCCAGTAGACAGTTAGCATAGTCCATAGGCAGCCAATAGTGTCAGTAGGCAATTAACGTATTCTATACGCAGGCAATAGTGTCAGTAGGCAGCCTAATCCATAGACAGTCAATGAATATGTGAGTGGGAGAGTTTAGTTTTATGCCATACTCAGCAACATTCCAGCTATATGGCAGCAGTCTGTAAATAGTCAGGTCTGGATAAGACAATCTAGTGATCAACAGCATGAGCATCAGTCTGCACAACTTTGGACCAATAACATGTGTCAACCATGTCAGCGAGCTTGACCACCCGATCCCCTTAGTTCCTTCTTACAGCAAGTATAGTCTGCTCTTGTGGCAAGCATGGACTGCTGAAGACCCCAGATCTTAATGGGTTAGCCAGCAAGTGAAGTCAGCAGGAAATTAGCAAGGTCCATAGACAGCCAATATTGCCAGTAGGCAGTTAGCACAGTCTGTAGGCAACCAATAGAGCCAGTAGGCAGTGTCAACTTAAAATAGGAAAACATATGTTTACCTTGACCTTGTGTTTCCGGAAGAGTGCCAGAGTCAAGGCAGTCATGTCGTTTATGTTCTATGAAGTTTGTTATGTTGTGGAGAGGATATTCTTTGCCGCATCCCCCGCAGGTCAGGAAATCCATAAGGTTCTCTGTCAACAACACAGCAACATTTACAATCTCTTTCGTACATGGGAGTAGGACATAGTTTATTCAAGACATGTTCAACTCATTACTATAGCCATTATTTTATTCATGATCATTGTATTCATGATCATTGTATTTGCAGATGTATTTGTAACATTATGTTGAACAATTAAAACATTAAATTCCTGTTTCCTGATGATAAGTAAAACAAATCAGGAAATTCAACAGTATGCATGATCATTATATGAAACATATCATGAATACATTGGTCAAGTCTGCATCATGCATATCACTCATGGAAATACCCTTGATTGTGAGATAATACTTTTTATGCCTCCATGCCGCAACAATATGCAAACTTCCTCAAGCATTCACTCATGATCACTATTCACAACAAAATATATATTACAATAAAAAATCACATTTACCCTCTGGAAAAGCTTCCATTTCAGTCATGCTAATGTAAGAAATGCATTAAACATGTAAAAGTCACCTGTATCTTAATTTTTAGGATAATATTGATTTTACCAATTACTCTGAATTTAATTAAAAGGATTTCTTTTTACATGCATGAACTTAAATCATAAATCCTCGTACCTTTTCACGTGCCACTGATAGTAAATTACTGGTGTAATTGTCACTACCACACATGCACAGTTCAGTCCATGTAGACTACATTTGTGAAGAATGTGGTTCACATGTCAGATAACCCACTAACCTTAAACTGGAGCAGACACTTCATTTATTCAACGGAGATATAAACCAGTATTTGACAAATAACAAACATGACGGTCAACTGACCTACATAACAACCTCATTATTACAAACACGGTTTAAGTTGAATTATCAGTAACATTCACAGAATGACAGTTAAAGTGACACTGGTGTGTACTACTGAATATCATTGGACAGAAGAGCTGGTAGACGACATATCTGGTGACATTTTCACATTGCAACCTCAAAGGCACAAACCCAGTCCACAATGTTTAGTGAGCGTGCATATAACGTCGTACCGAAAACCACATGGCTTACAGACCGTTATTTTAATAATCACTTTCTTACCACCAGTCATGTTGTTTCCTTCTTGGGGTAACATGTCGTACGAAGACCCAAAACCATGAACACTTCGTTCATGAATGCAGTTGACGTGTGACTGTGTCAAGAACTGGGCAATGTCTTTTTCACACTGCCCGAAACTTGAACTTTAGTGATGTGTGCAAAATGCCGTGTCATGCTGTAAGTAGGGTTATGAGACCCAATATCATCATCAAACAATCACACTCATAGTTACCCAACCACATCCTGTCAAATAAGGGGGAGGTTTAATTAATGGGAAACATGTCAAAATTTTATGTCAAAATGGGAATCTGATCATTCCCGTACCGGAAATGGTTTGCAGGGTAAAATCCGGAAATTATCACTATTTACAGTATCGTTGGAATGAAATGCCTGATCACAGTAAACCTAAGATAAGTTCAAATTTGGAAGGGGGTTCTAATATTTATAAATGACTGATACTAATCATCCCGGTCGATCCTAGGCATATATTTCATAAGCTGGGTCACGTAAATTGGTTCAATGTTTCACGTATTTATTTACTTCCGGTGGTTAAATATTCAAAAGCCATACAGGAACGTCTCATACGGAATAAGGAAAAGTGTCTCCATTTATGCCTACCGGAATTCTCCCCTAAACATTTCTGGCTCTCTCTTTCATTTGAAATACATCAATGATAAAGGTAACTATTGTGCTGTTATGAAAAATATCCATTTATAGTTAGTAGGAAAAGTCATTGTAGTTGTATGAAGACAGACCGAAAAATATTTGAAATTATGTAATGTTTTGTTTACAAACCAGTGTTCAATAAAGAGCATGTCAAATGCTCCATAGTCCATAGTAGGAATGTATGGCAAATTACTGACTTGGTGGTTATCTAAACAGTTGGTACCATAGGCAAATTCCCGTTGGATTCTCCTGTAACTATATCCTGCAAAAAATGATGTTAGAAAACAGAAAACCGTTTTATTGTAAATGATTTGTTTGTGTAATGTGAATACAGCAGATTCAAGCAAACCGAATTTCCTGAGCTGAAGAAGATCCAACCATTTTGTGGTAGGCTTCACTCTTTCCCGGGGCGGTAGTTTAGCCTAGTGGATAAAGCGTTCGCTCGTCACACCGAAGACCCAGGTTCCAGTGTCCACATGAGCGCAACGTGTGGTGCTAAAAGCGGTGTACAATCATACTCACATGCCACTCACTCACTCACTCTTTCCTATATAGCTGAAATAATGTTGATTCGACATAAAGTCTAAACTCAGATAAACATCGATGACCATATACAGTTTAGCGCAATGAGCTCTATTTCCAGAGAGAGTATTGATCAGTTAGAACGTCCGTATAACATGACTGTGCAATGATTATTGGAGTCGGTGACATGTGTTTTGCTTTGTTTTGGCCTCATGGTGCTTGATTGTGATTGTAATTTATGCCAACTGTACACATTTGATATGACAGTGGAATGTTATGTACGTCACGTTGAACTACTTCCTCATTTCGAGCATTGATTGGAGCAGAGAACGCGGAGACCATATGATGCTTGGGAGGGCGGCCTGGGACTCTGTGTTGCTGATATAAAACAACATCCGTATAGAGTGAGTGAGTTTAGTTTTACACCACACTCAGCAATATCCCACCCATATGGGGGCGGTCTGTAAATAATCGAGTCTAGACCAGATATTCCTGTGATCAACAGCATGTGCATAGATCTGCACAACTTGGAAACGATGACATGTGTCAACCAAGTCAGCGAGTCTGACCACCCGATTCCGTTAGTCGCATAGTCGCTTTTCATAGCAGGCATGTGTTACTGAAGGCCTATTCTACCCCGGACCTTTACGGGTCAGAAAACAGTGAAATGTACTAGCGGGCTATGATGTATTTACATGTGTCCTTGTCATAAGGTACCGGTGAAGATCCGGGTAGGAATTCATCTACAGTAACAGATACGTGTAAAAGGCGACTAAATTGGATCTGGAGGGAATGAAATATGTTGTGTGACAAACAGAACGTGAATGTTGGAGTGTACTGTGTGCTCACAAGTGGAGGAATTGTACAATAATTTTTTATATGGCTATTTGAGATTGGTGCATCTTTGTGTAGTACAAATGCAGGAAGTTGTTAACATTCGATATTTTTCTGTCTGCATGTACTAGTACATACTAACGTATGCATTTTTCTGCACCGTCTTCCTTTTCGTCAACCCATAACCTGTGTGTTTCATTTTCAAAATATTTTTTCGACGAATGTGCCCATTTGACGAAAATGATAAGTGTTAATTGAACAAAACAAGTCTATATATTCTTAGTAGTATTTGGTGTTATAACGGTTTCATTTTCGTTTTAAGTGGAAGGACTTTTTATGATGCCCGAAAACCGGATCATTTGTGTCAACTTCCTGTTTCCATCCACGTTTTCTGTGTACAGTTATTGAAGGTGTGTGACCAAGGATCTAGACATTCTTTCACTGAAGAAGACATTCTTTCACTGAAGAAGTTAATGGTAACATTTTCACTTGCCCGTTATGAATGGCGCTAGCTTCATTGGAGACTCATCACTTCATTTTTTCTGGCTAACTCCCGCAATGTGAAGTCGGTCACCGCGTGACAGTTGGCGCTTAAAAAGTCATCAAAGTTTATTAGCATTTGCGACAGTGGTTTGAAAATTGTCCACAACATACGTTTCAATAAGCTCTAGAAAAGACAGTAACGAAAAAAAGTACCTAAATTGCATCACACTGAGATTATCGAACCTAATTCTGCCTATGCAATGTTCGTGTCATTGTTTACTAAATTATGAGTTGTGTAAAGTAAATAGATATGTTAAATTTCCAACTACCAGAAACTTTAAAATGATACGTTGTGCAGCTGCTGGATATATATTTATACCGCATTTGTCAGCGAATATGCAATTATCCAGCAATGTCAGTGAATTTGACTGGATTTAAATGCCAAACTGTGACACCTTTGAGATGTCCGCATATGTGTGTGTACATGATGTGATGAGAACACTGCCCCAAATCACGTGAATGGAATCGTGGTTATTGCCATGAAATATGTGAGTCCCATGATAAATTCAAAAGCAGACCTTCTCATTCGAGGTTGGACACCTTGCCCACATGACCAAAGAGGGGAATACTTTCACCATACTGAAAATGCATGGATGTTGGTGGATCACTGGATGAGATAACTCAACACCCTGAACATGGTTTTGGTCAATACGTGACTATTTGATATAAGAAAAGATCCCACCCTTTGACTTAGAA
Organism: Haliotis asinina; assembly: GCF_037392515.1. NCBI lineage: Eukaryota > Metazoa > Mollusca > Gastropoda > Lepetellida > Haliotidae > Haliotis > Haliotis asinina. The sequence goes on along the minus strand of NC_090291.1, from coordinate 46,587,040 downwards.
TACATTGTATATTTCTTGAAAAACATACTTGATGTTTTGACAAAGATTGATTATCCCAGATCAAATTATTGGTGCAATCAAGGACTTTGTCATCCATAAGTACAATGTGCTCCAAATTAATACATGATTATGAGCTATCAGTTTCTTATTTCTTGCTCAGTTGGTGTGTTTCCTATTACTTTTCATAACTTTCATCATCGACACTGTTCTGGTTGACATGCTATTCAAACGAATATTCTATTCGTATTACTCAAAAACCATTGAATGCAATGGAATGTATGTTCCAAACCATGAATTTCTCAAACTCTGATCATATTTAGCCCTCTGTAGCAGATTTAATGATTTATAGTCAAGAGTTATCCCAGCCCCAGGTTCTGTTCCAGATCTTGACAGGGCAGTCTGCTATCCTTGTTGCTTCGTCACACTGAAGGCTTTGGTTTGATTTTCTACATAGATATAATGTCTGGCGGCCCTTTTTGGTACACCTGTTTTTATATTGCTGGAATATTGTTAGATGAGGCATAAGACCTTTTTCACTCACTCACATACTGAACCACATGTTTCATGAGGGGATGTTGGAAGGTTGCGTGCTGGAATGATGTCCTCCCAAAAGTTAGACGTGTTAAAACAAAAAGGTTATGGTTGGTTGCACTGAGATTCATTGCATTGTTACCTTCATTAATTAATGAACTAGTCCAAATGTACTAATACAAAAAGAAAGAAAAGAGATGAGAATTACAATGACTTTATTTGACATAAAACAAAATGTGTTATTTCAACATTTAAATGAGTCAATTTAAGAAGATAATTTAATTGGTCAGTCACATCATTCAAGATGCAAAATTTCACATCTTTCACTTCATTCACTATACAGGCAAGAATGTCAACCAACTTTGAGCAAATGGTCAACGGCATCGAGGAACTCCATGTTTGTCATCCCACCTGCATGCAGTCTCTCTTGCAGACACATCAGCCTGTCCTCAGTTTCCCTGTAGCCCATCTTCTTTGGGGCAACAGCACCAATGTGCATCTGCTGAAGTTTAGCTCCCTCTGCCTTGTCAGTCTTCAGTATGCTCTCAACAAATTGGTAGATATTAGGATGGTGATATGGGAGTGCCTTTTTTAATCTACTGTGGAAGCCTTCCAGTTTATTGTTTGTGTGAGGGCTGACAGTCTGGTGATGGCTCCATAGATGTAGTGGAAATTGGGCCCCATAATCAACCCATGTTTCTACAATGCAGTCGTTTATGTCTTGTGCCTGGGGAATGACACTTGTCTCATTCATAGCATCCATCAATGTGTCCTGGATATCACCCAGGGGAAGCAGCAGAAGCCCAACAGCTTGTCGCATCCACCTCTGAACTTCAGTGTCTTCTTTATACAAGACCATGAGGGCAAGATCTTGCATATTTCCTCCAAACTGACTGGGTGAAATGAAAAAAGCACCATGTAGATGGTGTCTGCCGACTGCTAGTTGGTCTTCTGTTGAAAAGGATCAACTTGTCATCCTCAACAACGAGCATGTGAAATCTATAATTTTGTTTTGATCAAAGGGAAGGTTGTGAAAGCAAGTATGCAAAATCTATATTCCTGTTGTGACAGAATTGAACATTCTGAAAACACACTTGGAGAACCCAGTGATTTAACAAGCCAGTAAACATTAGTATTCTGATATAGAATTTCTATACAAATGTGAAAACCATCTCCCTAATGTATGGGACAGGTCCATTAGTGGGTTAGACTATGTTGTAGCCATAGTCATTCCTGATTGATTTGTCTGACAACTGGGACATATGACTGCAGGGATGTCTAACTTTTTGGGAGTAAACCCCTGGAATGAATGTGGAACAGCCTTAATAATTAAATTAACCAGACATACGCTCAGGTCTATGTACAGTCAAAAAATGGTTTTATTGACACACGCTTATATTTGATAATTGCTTATTCACATCATCAAGTTGGCTTTACAGAGGATACTTATTTGAATGCTTGAAAATATGAAGATAGAATCTGACAAAACTTGAATTTAACCAAATGGATTTTTCTTTATTAGCCTCAGTATCACCAAAACGTAATAAATACTTGTAAGATGACATCTCATGGGTCTTAACTTACGCTCGTAGTTCCTGACATTAAGTAAATATACTACAGTGAGGCCTGTCTAAACCGGCACCCAACTAGACTGAAATAAAATGCTGGTTTTAACAGGGTACTGGATTCGATAGTGACCATCATTTTCCAAGATGACATATTTATATACTGTCAGACACATGTCACTCACAATAGTTAATGCCATCCTCCAGTGATTACGAAGCATAACTGTGATAATCCTACAAGTGCTTGATTTACCCCGCAGTCACTACTTCCTGATTGTCTTACCCGTGAAGGTCCTGGAGTCCCGGGGTCCCGGGGTAGAATAGGCCTTCAACAACCCATGTTTGCCATAAAAGGCGACTATGCTTGTCGTAAGAGGTGACAAACGGGTGGTCAGACTCACTGACTTGGTTGAGGACTGGAAAGTGCCAGAATCCGTAATAGACAGGTTCCTAATTAGACAGTGTTTTGATTATCATAATATCTTTGTAACATGGAGTAACCCAAATTTTATGCTGGTTTTGACAGTGTGCCAAATTAGTCAGGTGCCGGTGTTGGCAGGTTTCTCTCTAAAATCCATCCAACCTCACAAGATATATCCAAATAGCTAATCTGTGGTGTTTGAATTATGACATACCATTTGTATATCTGTTGTTACATTGTTGATTTATTAACAGTTGCACGGTTTTATTGCACGTTTAATTGCTGTAATTATATTATTTAAGTGTATAATTACTAAATATCATTGAAATCTTAACATGATCTTAAGTTAAGCTTATGTGGGGATGTGTTTTCATAATGTCAGTGTAATGACTTTTTCATATCTGCTGGGCTCTGCAATAGGAAGTTTTTGTAAAGTGAGGTTATATATTTATATGCAACAGATCAGGACAAAAATCTTGTCTTAATGTTAATCAGACAAAGACAAGAGGCAAATTCTGTTTTTAATAAATATATCTGAATGTCATATTTAGCAAGTGTCTTGGGAAGTGGTATGATCCTACGGCTATACAAACTATGAAGGATCTTTTTAGTAATGTGAGTTACCATTTAATCATTGCGTTTTTAAAAGAATAAGATTGTTACATGACTTGTAAATAGATAAAAATTTTATGAGTGGAAGTTGAATTAGCAGATAACATTGTTAGTGGCTGTATCCTCGAGGGGGGGTGAAGTACTGTAAAATTATTGTCCTCCAGAGAGGGTACGTAAGTCCCAAAACAGTTGAAATCAGATTTAATCTTCCAATTTTTTAGCTGTAGAATATGTGTCATTGTAATTTGTGGCTATTCTTGCATACAGTCGCCATCAGCTGAGGGGATGGTGTAAATCCAGCAAGGGACCATGCAGGTAGCATAGGTACTATAAGCCCCCATGGTCCCTAGTATGGTGATCTATCCTCTGTTGTTGGCGATCTATGGCCTGTTTTTATATTGTACTGTCCAAATAATGACACTATTATTTTTTAAGTTTCCACTCCAGCTTTAATACTAACTGTGATCGTCTAGTGGTTTTACTGTCCTTCGTCGACAGGTTCTTCATAATATGCGTATATATTCCTTTTTATCTCATGTATGTTATTGTCACGATATGGCTGCAATATTGACGATGTGACGTGAAATATTAGCTTACTCACTACTGCCATACACTGCTACGCAACATGTGGTCAATGGATGATACATTAAGAGATCAGTATTGATACAGAAATATGAACTAATTAGTACTATGCATTTGATTTATTTTTTGCATTTAGTCTTTTTTTTCCCCTTCAGCTCATGCACTTGAAAGCATTCTCAAACCTAAAATTATTGTCCTATTTCATGTAAATAAAGTTATGACTAAGTTTATTGGCTTTTTATATTTATAGATTCGAATACAGGTTCGGAAAAAGAGTGGCATTTTTAAAATTATTGTATTGAATTATTACTTTATTAGATACAGTTTGAAATTTGTCTACAGGAGCATTTCTAAGGAGTTCTGAGTGAGTATAATAAGTCTGTACCATCAACATGGTTAATGCAGGATTTTTATTGAGTGCATGTTTATTTTCATACTAATGTTTAGTTTGTGGAAGTATGTTTTCATTGTGTTCTACAGTGATAATGGCAATGGTAAAGTATGATTTTTTGTGCTATACAAAACACAACATCCTTATGAAATATACAAAATCTGATTTATTTATATTATTGTTTAGGGATGGTGGGGCGGCCTAGTTAAACGTCCGCTTATTATGCTGATGACCTGGGTTTGATTCCCTTCATGGATAATATAAACATGATGAGTGAATCCCATTTCTGGTGTCCCCCCACCATGATGTTACTTGAATGTTGCTATAAGTGAAGTCAAACCAAACCCACCCACTATAAATTATTTAACATTGTAAACCAAAAGTCACTGTGTTCTGTAATCTGATTGGTTAAAAAACATGATCAAATGATATTAGATTCCTGGAAACTGCAAGACTATTCACTGCATATTGACCTCGTAAACAATTGAGTCATCAACAGTCATCAACAGTGGTGACGTCATTCAAATCATACTGTGACATAAAGTCAGAATGACGTCACAAATTAGCAACTCCAGACGCTACTATGGGAACGAGCTGAAACGGCCTGCTGATGACACTTCACTGCTGTACCCGTACTCAATGTAAACGAGTGCTGACGCCATCCGTTCCAAATGCATTCCCGTGCTTCAAATACTCAATAACACCCGGAAATTGGCCAACACATGATGTTTATCTTCTAATTAGAACAATCAGATCTATCTATGGTGCTAAAGATGAAATGCCAGTTAGCATAATTAAAGAAGCTCTTCAAATAAACAATGATAATGGATATAAAATTATTTCAAGTTGATTTAATGATTACTTTTGAATTTGGCAGAATCCACACAGGATGTGATTAGTACTTCAGGACATATTGATGTGTACATCACTGCCTTGCATGTGATTTTTTATGAGCAACAGATGTGTTATATGGTTAAATAACGCTATTTGTGTGTTGAGCATTGTGTGTTGGTTGGTCCTTAATAATGACTTAGCCACTCCCTGTTCTCAACTGTGCGTTTAAAGATGGCCCTTTCATTAACACAGGCAGATGTTATTTGTTACTGTGAAGAAGATTTAACACAGGCATTTTTTTTGTGTGAAAAAAAAGACCCTGTCAGGCAGACTGTAATGCGGGAAACTGACATCTGGCAAGTGTGTCAAGGGAGATAACTCCTGCAATCCTGTACCATCAAACCACCAGATGGGATTTTGAACTGTTTGTTATATGTGGTTCTGTGATGTCAGGATATTTTCATGTTAAACACAGACTTCTGATGATGATGCAGTCCTTTGTCTACATTTATTGTCATCAGCTGGAGAGCTGAAGGAGATAGCTGTAGCTCATCTGGTGTATGTTCATTACATTATATTCTGTTCCTTAATTATGTCATGGTTGTTTTTGATTTCATTAACTATTAATGCAGCTCAGGAAGACTGGATGTGTTTCGTTGATAACAGCTTGTCTTTTGTAAATGATGTTTTAGTCCTTTTTTTTAACCTTTTATCTGAAAATTAATGAGACAAAAAACATTTTGTTTTAATTTCAAAACTGTATGAAACAATGCTCATGACTGCTTGTTCTTATAAGATGGATGTCATTGAGCAGACGTGAAACGTTTTCAAGATCACAATTTCGTTTTTGTTAGAAATGGGGGTTTTTAGGGTCATTCCTTCTCCATTTGAAAGGTACACATGACAAATGATGATAAAAACATGACACTTTTCTGGTATGAGAGTAAAGAAGTAGCCATTTTTTTTCGGAATAAGGTCGTTCATATCATGCCTTCATGTTAAGATAATTTCTTAGTATTTGTAATAGATTCATAGAATGATACATGTGTGACTGTCACAAGTGTTGTAATGTCATGTCTGGTTTTTTTTGTAATGTTTCAGCCAATGTGGCCCTAGGCCTTTTCTGTTGATATTATCACTGTTTTGTGATCATTTTCAGCTTCTTGAAACGAAGGGGTTCACAGTTCAATAGTTCAACTACCACTTTGATTTTGATCAAGTGTCCATTTTGTGTCAGCTTGGGTACATCTGAGGGTGTCATCAGCAGTAATACGATCATGGTTGTAAATAATGGGGTGTTAAACAATCTGCTGATCAGTTTACAATTTTATGGAAATCAATGTAAACAATATTGAATGAAATTTGGTTTGAAATCAGTATTAAATTACAAACATGAGTCCAGAACCCTATATGGTTCACTTAAACTAAGCAAATATGTGTGATAACAGGATAAAATTGAAATGTGTGGTCACAAAGTATCCCTCCTTTAATTCTGGATGAAAGGCAATGTATTGATGATTTGCTGTTGGGTAACTGACACTCAATAGTTTGTATTCTGCACTGTTAGTAATTATCCCCCACGAGTTTAGCGGGGGATGTAATACCATATTAAAAATCTGTCCATCCATGCGTTAGTGCACATTTGATTTTTCCAGACCAGAACTTCAAAACTGTTCACTATTTCTTCACCAAGCTTGGCACATAGAGAGGTCTGGTGATGTATTGGTGCCTTTTGGTAGTTTTGAATTCTGAATAAAATATTTTTCTGCTTTTCCAAGGCAACAAATTTGACCTTGACTGAATTTAGTGAGTGTGTTCTTTTCCAGAGCAGAACTGTAAACCCTTTCTCTATCTCTTCACCAAACTTGGCACATAGATTAGTCAAGTGGTGTACAGGTGCCTTTTGGTAGTTTTGAAATTCTGAATAACATATTTTTCTGCGTTACCGTGTCAACAAGTTCAAGTTTGACTGAATTTGGTGGGTGTGCTCTTTTCCAGACCAGAACTTAAAACCATTCACTATTTCTTCACCAAACTTGGCACAAAGATAGGTATTGTGGTGTGCTGGTATCTGTTGGTAGTTTTGGATTTTTTAATAAAATATTTTTCTTGCTGCCGGACCAACAGGTTTGGTGGCAGTGCTCCTTCTCGGGGCAGAACTTAAAAACCTTTCAATACTTTCCTTCCCCTTTGCCATATACACACGAAAACATTTGACATAATCATAACTAGCAGACATTCACAACAAGTATTTTGCCATTGTAGGGGATATTGATGACTTTGTCTTCCTGTTTGAAATTGACTTGATCTGGAAACTAAATTTTATGAAGTAGTATTTTCCCCAGGATCAAAAAAGAGCAAGGCAACAGAATTTCAAAAGGGGTATACTTATTCCAAAAAGGACATGCAATGACAGATTTCCTTGTATTATGTTTTTCATTCATAATTCTTAAAGGCTGAAAGAGTATAGTTTTTTCCCTTAACCCCAGCATAAACTAGAAACCATAAATGTTGATATCAGTTATTGTATTACAAGACAGGCAAACCAATCAAACATAAAGTGCCCTTCTAGAACTTTGCGGAAACACTGATGTAGTGAATACTGTTTTTCATCATCTTCACCTGGTAGTCAAGGCTTTTGAATAGACAGGGTTCCAATATAGATATGTCAACATTAAAATATCCATCCATATTGGTTCTGAGCAAAGATTTGGTGGTCATATGAGGTTAGTGATTCTTACTGGTGGTCTGGTTTGTGTTTCTGTTTGGGTGATGGATATCCTTGTGCTTAAAGCGGCTGATCACCACACTGGTCACTTGGCTTTGATTTCCCACATGAGTACAGTGTGTTGAGTCTACTTGTTGTGATGCCTATCGTGATATTGGTGGAATATTACTATGAGCAGTGTGAAACCATACTCACTCAGGTTACATGTTAAGACTTGAGGTGTTGATCTCTGTTCATGTTATCAATCACTGGTTTGTCTGCTGGGACTTGATTGTTTACCCCTCACAGTGACATAGTTGGAATGTTTTATCTTTTGCTGACCTGGGTTCCTTGTTTTGTCAGACGGCAGTCAACTATATTGCTGAAACCTGAGTGTCACCTTTTGTTTTAGTCATTGGGGATCATGGAATTGGAAAGGTCAATTGTCAAAGGTATTGCAGTTCTCAGTTCGGAGTTGCTTCCCTTGACTTGATGAGATACCTGGTACGTCAGCACCAAACTGCAGGAGCAGTGTGGTACCCTAGTGGTTAAAGTGTTCACTTGCCACATTGAAGACCTTGCTTCCATTCCTCACGTGAGCACAAAGTGTGAATCCCATTTGTGGAGTTCCCTCTCATGATTTTGCTGGATTAATGCAAAAAGCAGTGTCAAGCTAAATTCACTCATTCACCAAACTGATGGGTGTGGTTTTCACCATAGTTGTAGAAGTCAGCACTTCACTTTTTCTCCACCCTTGTACTATGTTTGTACTTGATGAAGTAACATATTTTCAGTCTTGTCAAATCCAACACTTGTTTGTTGCCATGGTTACCTCACAAACTCATTGTCCAAGGCACCTCTGACCTTGTGAAACTCTCAATAATTTAAATTCTGTTCCACATGTTCCAGTTTTTTTTCCAGCTGGTGATGACATTCATTGTAATAATGATGTGCATTAGTGCAATTGGTTGTCAAAAATGGTAAAATTCGTTGGACTTTGATGTAAATGTTTTTCATATTTTTCCTTTTAAATTTTTGTTCATTCTTTGATCTTGTGCTGTTTTTGATATTGTGGGGTTACTGAAGCACTTTTGAAAATTGTAATGAAATTAACATTGATCTGAGTTCAATTTATGCTGTTTTTTTATTGTTTCGATGGGATCATAATGATAAATTCGTCTCAAACTATACAGTGTAGAAACTCTACAGTCTTGACAATAAATGAAATGGAATCATTATTATCCACCAATGAAAAAATGTTAGTCGTAAGTCTTTCCACAAGATTTGTTATTGTATAACATTAAATAGGATAAACGTTGTCTAGATTACCAATAACATCATTCATCTGTTGTAGGTTACACCACTACCATGTTGAAATTCTCAACCAACCAGTTGCTTCTTGTGTGGTAATATGTCAAGTCATATTAACATAATACACAGAATACTAAGATAGACCTAGATAGATGTCTGAGGATTCATATGGTGGGCATCTTCTGGAAGCAACCGTATACCATTCCTTTTCAACCAGAGAACTAATGGCTTTATTGGCTATGCTTCTAGGTAATAAGATTCTGAAGTCACTTTAATGTGACCAACATTTATTGAAGTCATTTTGCAACTTAGCCAGTAAAGATTGCTTTATGATAATAATTAATTTAAGGCCACAACCCAAATGTTTTTCATCAGTTAAGATTTTTATAACAAGGTGACCACATCCCACTACCCCATGTTTTAGGTAAATTCTTCTGTACATGGTGATGATTTCAAATCCCTAATGAAAGATAACAACCTTAGACACAAAAACAGTTTGAGTATTAAAGTAATTTGTAGAAACGTGTTAAATGCTCCAAATGTTGAAAAGATAATGTCCTTGAATAGAGGAACACAGGGGCAGAATTCTGTCTTCATTGGAGGGGCTGGGGCTCATAATCTATTGCCTTGTCATGAGTGCAGTCATGGGTATTAACATTTTTAACTGTTTTACCAAAGTTTCGTTATCTTACTACATTGGCGGTGGGGTAGACTAGTGGTTAAAGCATTGGCTTGAAATGTCGAAGATCTGGGTTGGATTCCCCATATGGGTTCAATAAGTGAAGCCCATTTCTGGTGTCCCCGCCATGATATTGCCAGAATATTGCTAGAAGCATTGTAAAGCGTCACTCACTCACTCACTCACTCACTCACTCACTCACTCACTCACTCACTCACTCACTCACTCACTCACTCACTCACTCACTCACTCACTCACTCACTCACTCACTCATATTGCTGTAATTTAAGAGGCCCTGTCAAATGTACCACTTTTCCAGATTGTAATTACAGAAATTCAACTCCTTGTCTTATTTGTTCTGGTTTTCTTTGAATGGGGTTTCAGTATTTCAGGATGTCAGCAGCATACAATATTAGTGACTTTTGAATGGTGAATAGATAGTGTTAAAATTAGTCAGTAACTGATTAACTGGAACACCATCTGTTTACTGGTACAGCAATTATTAATCAAGAAATCAAACTTGTGATGTTCCTTGGGCATTATTTAAACTAACACCACTCAAATGTACTTCTTATTTTTCTGCTCTGGGATAGCAATGCAGTGACAACAGTGACAATCTCCTTGTCTTACATAACATCTTTTTTCGTGGTAGGTTTTGTAAGAGTGTGTGCAGAAATGAAATTATAAACATTTAGTCTTTTGCGAGTGAAATTTTCATTACAATCCGGAATCATTTCTTGTTTTCTTTATATGTTGCTGTTTTAAGGTACATGTACTTTTTTAAATAAAGCTCATCAGAATCTATGCTTCCAAAACTCACAGGCAAAGTAATTTTTACATGCTTTTATTAATTTTTTGTGTGAAAAATGCAGGTTTCTGCATTAACACAAATACTACAATGTTCAGAAATGTTCCTCATTCGCTGCTGTTACAGTTCTTTCAGTTTTGAACCATACAAATCGCTTTCACCACTCACTGTCTCATTATTGTGACTTCAACAAGATTTGTGCAAGATGTTGTTCACTAACTGTATCTTTCACGGCGAATCTCGGTGTACATGTGTGCTTTAACAACGAAAATTGTGGTAGTTTTGTATGGCTGCAAGACAATTTCTGACTTGACCACAAGGGAAGACATGAAATTATGTGACATTCTTAATGGTTATTATTTTTAGCCAATCAAAATGGAATGAAGCCATCTTGACTTCTCTCATGCAATACATTATGGATCTATATGAATATCCTGTAATAAATGGTAGAAATAGAGTTGCTCCCCTTAGTCACACCAGGAACCCATGAGTCCGTGTTTTAATCCTGATTTGAGTTATGTTGTTTCTTGAATTGTTGGCACCTTGTTTCTGGGTTTCAACATTGTGGCAAATACCTGAGACAAGCATCTCTTGCTAGCTCACTCACGTTCTCTCTCTTTCTTTCTTTTTCTTTCTCTTAATCATTCACTTGCTCATTCACTCAACCCGGGTAGAATAGGCCTTCAGCAACCCATGCTTGCCATAAAAGGCGACTGTGCTTTTTGTAAAAGGGAACTTATGGGCTGAGGTGGTCAGACTCGCTGACTTGGTTGACACATGTCATCGATTCCCAGTTGTGCTGATTGATGCTCATGCTGTTAATCACTGGATTGTCTGGTCCAAATTCGATAATTTACAGATAACTGCCAAATAGCTGGAATATTGCTGAGTGCAGTATAAAACCAAACATGCTCGCTTACTCACTCATTCTGGTAGTAAATCAAGCTGGTATACCACAATATACCCCAACTCGTTCAGGAAGTAAATGACTAGACCATGTATCAGGGCCTTGAAGCTGACAAGATGTGCCACCATAATGTGCCTGTGGTGGTGTGGCTGATAACCCAACTCACTCACACACTATTGGTGTCTGACCCTGGTCATCAGTTTCATGTCTGTTTGTGAGTTCAGCCTCATTTTGGTGCCTCCTGAGGTCAAGTTGCTGCAATACTGCCAAAAGTGGCACAAAAACATGGTCACCTCACTGTGCACTGTTTGTGATGCTGTGTTAAACTCAATGTTCACTTACTCCGTCAATTCAACATCAATCAAATTATCTACAAAATTGTTGGCACACAACTAAGTGAGGAATTTTCAATTTTCTTGAAGAAGTGTATGCACATTATATGAGAATCAGTATTAAAGATTATTATGGAATCCAATCAGTGTCAAGATCTTCCTGATTTTTTAACACAATCACAGCCTTGTCAGCTGTACATTGATACTTTGGATGCACTGATGGTGAAAGGATGAGGATGCAGGGCATGGCATACCATCATGAAGTCATTGGATTATAAAATACTCTCATCGTCTCAAATGATGCTCACTGACAATCAGATTTCTTTTGGAAATAGTATGATATGATTACTCACGATATGTTCTTGACTGGATAGAATTAGAAATGTGATAGTGGAAAATGATACTTTTTTATTCTGAGTTTCATAATCGGGATGATAATTATTTTGGTTGACTGAAGACAGAATATACTTTAGAGATTTTTCTATTGTTTATCATGCCTTTTATAGCTTTTGTATCATTTTACTAAATAGGTAGAGTTGTTTTTGTATTTTATTACAGCCTTCTGTACTTAAGAAAATGTATTAGAGTCAGTTTTCTTGATAGCTTTTCACCATGAACAACTGCAAAACAATAGGTGCAGTATTGGGTAGGGGTGAGACAGTATCCATGGTATTAGTAGAACCGCAGTATTTTGCCTTTGGTTCTGTATACCATGATGCAATCCAAAAATTTAGTTTTCATGCTGCCATTTTAATAATTTTTTATCAAAATTTATGCAGTTTTTTGCTCAACAGCTGCTATTTTCCTGGAAGTAAGTTATGTAGCAAACCAAAGGCCTTGTACAGTAATGTGTTTGATATATGCCTATGATAAAGTGTTAAGAGCGTACTGTTACACACCTAGTGTTGGGAAATATTCATACACTCAGTTTGTATAAATTTGTGGGCAAGGTTTGTGTTTGCTTTCTGACGCAATATATATTTGTTGTGAAGTCTTCTGTTATCAGATCAAGTTAGTTAAGTAGTAATTAAAGAATTAAAGAACGTTAAGATGATCACTAGGTTTTTATCTTGACTTACAAAGTAGGGTTCTGATATTAAGGGTCAAAGGGAGGTGGTGGGGTAGCCTAGTGGTTAAGTGTTTGCTTGTGACCTTGAAGATCTGGGTTGGAATCCCCACATGGGTAGATCATGTGAAACCTATTTCTGGTGTCCCCCACTGTAATATTGCTGGAATATTGGTGAAAGCGGTGTAAACCTAAACTCACTCTCTCACTCAATGATCAAAGTGAATTTGAGGGTCCTGTAAAATAGGGTAATCCCCTTTCTGGTGTCTCTCATGATATTATTAGAATATTGCAAAAAACATCATAAAACCTTACTCACTCACTCACTCGTGTAAAGCAATGAAATGGTATGTATGGTCAAATAATTACTTTCATTACAGTTTACACAACCTGATATTTCTTGTCAAGAATGTGGTAGACGGAATATTATAATGAGTACCTTGAGATGCTGTATGTATAGTTTTCCGACTCGCATCTGTGTATTTGTGCATACTGGATTCACATTTCTGCTTTGCATAAAGCCAGTGAATATGTCAGAGTCGGGGGAACTAAGATTGTAGATCAAACTGAGATAGATTGCGAAATGTTATCTTGCAAATGTGTCCTACACTGATTAAATAGCAGGCGAGGCAGATTCTGCTATACAGTTTGCTCGTATTGAAATAAAATCATCTCCACTCACATGTGGAGAAATGCTTTAAGGTAATTAAGCCAGCATTTGAAAACATTTCCAACACATGTTCAAATGTCAGTGTAATTATGCAAGGAGAGACAATATATGAAGCCTGTGACATTTCTCGTCAGTTTCACAAATATTCCTTCCCAGTTTTTGCACGAGATGTGACATCCAATTTCTCACAGCAGTGAGCCTGTGAATGATGAGCTGTTTTGGAAATAGTCATGAAATGTCACTAGGCAGCAGAAAAACCAAAGTACTGCTATTTTTTGAAAATACAATCAGTACTAATGGAGAATGTATTTTTATCGTTTTATGCTGAATATTTCATTGCCTGTCTTGTTTTGAGTTAGAAATGATAACCATTATTGGAATTGTAAAAAATAACACTCAAAAGAAGTTAAGGAATGACTTATCTGTTCATATGATGCAGTTAATCAGCTCTGTGAAAGAATCCGTAGAGGATTAGAATTTAGATGTTTATGAACATGACAAATGTCATCACCCTGCTGTGTGACTCTGTGAGTTTCTGTCAGTGTATTGTCCCATCTGATTCCTTCAGTGAAGCCTGTCTAGAAACCGTGGGAACAGAAAGGTTGAATTAATAAATTATAGCCACAAGAAAGTTTTTAGGACCCATTAATCCTTGATGTCCTCAGTTACCTTGTTCAGTGCCAGGCACCTGTTAATGAAGTGATTGTAATAATACCTACATGTCAGGGTAATCCTGACTCAGCAAGCACTTGTGAATTTATCTTTCATCCAAGAAGTGCAGGTCGGTCAGATAAACTGAACCACTAATTCACTAAACCACTAATCCAGCCACTAACGATACCACAAATCCAATAATGTACTGAAACTGTTAGTGAGTGAGTTTAGTTTTATGCCGCACTTAGCAATATTCCAGCTATATGGCACTGATCTGTAAATAATCTAGTTTGTACCAGATAATACAATGATCAACAGCATGAGCATTTGTCTGCTCAATTGGGAATGGCATATGTTAACCAAGTCAGCAAGTCTAACCACCCGATCCTGTTAGTCGCCTCTTACAGCAAGAATGGGTTACTGAATGGGTTACTGAAGGCCTATATTCTATTTCTAACCAGGACCTTCAAGGATATGGAAGCTTTAAATAATCCACCAAACATTGATGCACAGTCAAAAAAAATACTTTACACTTTTAGAAAATTTGAGCCTTAATAAATACGTGTCACTCTTATGTTTGTGTGTATATGTTTGTTTGAGATATGACCTACCAACATGATTCTAATGTCGCGGCACAGAGTATAATGATGAACCAAAATGAACTACAAGGATTTTCTTGGACAGTATGATGTGACAAAAGAGACTTATGTGTATCATCCATTAGACATATATTCAACCAGTACAGCTTTTTAGTCTTACACCATATCGATTTACTTTGTCAGAAAATTTGACTGACCTTTATTTTCTAAACAACTTGGTAAATATTTTATTGTATTTCAACATTGTTCATAGTTGATAACATATAAATTCTCTTCTCATGTCTTTTGTAACTGGCAGTAATTTTTTTTACCTGAAATAAGTATTGATTAAAATGTTATAATAATATTTTTCAAATATGAAACCAGCTATTGTGCTTTAAATGTTGTTATTTAAATATCGTGCTATGTGTTCTATAATGAATGATGTATCACAATATGTTTTATACTTTGGCATGGTCAGATGGTGACATCTTCAGTGAAAAGTCTATAATAATTCACATAAAGATTGTATTGTATGTCTGACCAGATTTAGTGCTGAATTTCAGATGAGCCTTTGTATTGTTTTTTGTCACCAGCATGACTAGATCGTAACGAAACAAGCACCTGTCACATGGTAGCAGCTGATGCTTGATTGACAGGTGGGCATAGGGTTAGATACGTTCATATCTTATCACACAAAGTGTTGTCAATGTCTGAAGTTGGAAGTTGCAGGGAGCTGATTTTTGTGTTTGATTACCTGTGATCAGTGCAAGCTGGGAATTATGGGTAATTTGTAACAATGTCTGTGAGTCCAAAGGCAGAGCAGTTGGGTTGAATGAACAGTTTGACTTACAAGTTTCTATTGACACATTATATCTGTGCTGATTTGAAATTGGCAACAAGTTGAGGCCATATGATTAATCATTACCCCTCACTCATTGACAGCACACTTGCCCAGGAGAACCATGGACTCAACTTGAACACTGTCGCTGGAGTAGGGTGTTGCTGGGTCAGGTTACATAAGGTACAGGTGTACATGCAGACAGAGGAAGGCACATACAGATGACACATGCAGGCACAGACAGACACAGGCAGGCACAGGCAGACACACAGACAGGCACAGGCAGGCACAGAGACAGACACAGGCAGACACATGGACAGGCACAGGCAGGCACAGAGACAGACACAGACAGGCACAGGCAGGCACATAGACACAGGCAGGCACATAGACAGGCACAGGCAGGCACATAGACAGACACAGGCAGGCACATAGACAGACACAGGCAGGCACATGGACAGGCACAGGCAGGCACAGAGACAGACACAGGCAGGCACATAGACAGGCACATAGACAGGCACAGGCAGGCACAGAGACAGACACAGGCAGACACATGGACAGGCACAGGCAGGCACATAGACAGGCACAGGCAGGCACAGAGACAGACACAGGCAGGCACATAGACAGACACAGGCAGGCACATAGACAGACACAGGCAGGCACATGGACAGGCACAGGCAGGCACAGAGACAGACACAGGCAGGCACAGAGACATGCATGCACATACTAGAGACGACACCTTCAGGCACAGATAGACACAGGCAGGCACACACAGATGAAACATTCAGCCACAGACAGACACAGGCAGGCACACACAGATGAAACATTCAGCCACAGACAGACACAGGCTGGCACACACAGATGAAACATTCAGCCACAGACAGACACAGGCAGGCACACACAGATGAAACATTCAGCCACAGATAGACACAGGCAGGCACACACAGATGAAACATTCAGCCACAGATAGACACAGGCAGGCACACACAGATGAAACATTCAGCCACAGACAGACACAGGCAGGCACACACAGATGAAACATTCAGCCACAGACAGACACAGGCAGCCACAGATAGACACAGGCAGGCACACACAGATGAAACATTCAGCCACAGACAGGCACAGGCAGCCACAGATAGACACAGGCAGGCACACACAGATGAAACATTCAGCCACAGACAGACACAGGCAGGCACACACAGATGAAACATTCAGCCACAGACAGACACAGGCAGCCACAGATAGGCACAGGCAGGCACACACACACACACATGTACGCACACATACAGATACAGGCAGGCTAATACGGACACATATACAGAGACAGACACACATACAGCCACAGATACACATACAGACACACTAACGGACATAAATGCGCACAGACTCTGACAGAGACACTAAAGGACACTGGCATACACAGACATACTGACAGACACTTATACCTTTGAACTACTATGTGTTCAGTCTGGCTTTAAAGATTTTGAATGATTGGATAGGTTATCGAGTGAAAATGCATTTTAATCATGGTATTTGTTTATGCGATAGATCTGTTTCTTACAGTTGGTTTTCAAACAGTCCACATCAGGTTAATTCAGTCTCTGAGGCATTCCATATAATTTGTCTCTTACACGGTGTTGATAGAATGGTCAGACACATTGCATTGTACTGTTTGGTGATGGATGTCCTTGGAGGGTCTGGATAGACACCCCTTTTTCAGCAAGCATTGGTACTGTTTGATGGTCATTCATGGTCAACACAGGCTCATATACTGGGACTCAGGGACTCTTTTCACGAAGCAAGCTTACTGAGGTTAACCTCAAATCTGCTTCTTTAAAGGTCACATTCAACCAAAAATTCAAACATAACTGAAACACAAATATCGTGTATTAGATATAATATGCATTGCTGATTATGAAATAAACAAAATTATAAGTGTACAATCGCAAATCAAATGTCCGAAAGACACGGGATACTGAACTCAGTCAGAGCTGTTGGGTGTGCACGCAAGTGTAACGAAATATTTTCGTTGGCTGGCTCATTTGCCGATACACTTAGCCGGCTCTCTGTTCATGGCATATAAGTCCGATAGGTGTTAATTTCAAATTGCATGTGGTTAATGATAGCAGATGTGCATGGCATATTGTCATTAGCAGACAGGCAGGCAGACATATAGATGTCAATAAACCAGACATTGAATTTTCTCTGTGACAGTCTGCTTATCACACTCATGTGTTTCTTAGATAACGAGAAGATTATTTACTTGTTTGTATACACAAGCACAATTAGACTATGGCTCACAACCTCATACTCTGGGCATGCATACTGTTTCAAGCTCCATGAACCTATTCACTGCGCATGTGTCTGGGTGCAGCACAGCACAGCTGTTAAAACCACTTTTCCCCCCCCATTACTGGGGAAAAATTAGTGAATCATTTGGACTCTGATTTTACTGGATTCACGTCATCACTGGGTTTTTTTCAACTTTATAGGTTAAATTGGTATTTTTGATGATTTCTTTTGGTGCATACCAAAAGGTATTAGAATCTGCATGTGACCTTGCATGTGACCTTTAACACTGGACTGAGTTTATCTTAGTAACTTACAATCACCTTAGTGCTTTGGAAAAGGGCTTCAGAAGTTACTTATTTTGAAGGATCAGAGGTTTGTCAACGATTGCCAAAAACTTCCCCTTGGAATGCAATTTGTAGAAATAAATTGTCATATTTTATGAGACTGGCCAGTGAAAACAAGTAATCTGTGCAAAGCTATAATATATATTACATAATAAAAGTTGGAGAATTCATTCTTCCAATTTAAGAATATTTACATTTTTCTGCTGACTTTATGTAAAATATGGTCCTCTGAGCAGGTCTAAATTAACTGCATTTTGTGATTTATTCAGGGTTGTATATGTATACTGTTGAACAGAGATCACTCTGCAGCAAATGGTCAATGGGGAAAATCTCTTCCTTAATCTGAACAATGGGATTTTCAGAAGAAATCATGGTATATTTCTATGTTATTACTTATTTTAAGCATGCATAAGCATGATAAGTAATGGGAATTTCTCCACATATTAAAAATGTAATTGGATAGCTTGTATTTCAGTTGGTACAACGTGATTTGTGGTTGTAGACTATGTATAGAAAGATGATTAAAAAATATACTCTCTGATTCAGTTCCATTGAAACAATGTAACATGATTTTGGGTTCAATGTTCCTATCTAATCCCATAATTTCTTAATCAGTCAGCAAGAGAGAAATGCAAAGGATACCCCTCATTATTGGGTAAATGGTTTCATGTTTGGAAACAGAGCCAAGGGTATAAGCAAGTTAATTCCAGTTATCCTGGAAAGTGGCATGTTTGGAGATAGAGTTCCAGACAGAAAGATCGAGTTACACTAAATGAGCACCATGGATGGAGCACAATGGAGGAAAGCAGGGATATTAATTAGAGTACTGTTGATTGATTGTTTTTACTCCATTAATTTAATTAATTCTTATGATTTATAGAAACATTAGCATTATTGTTTGGTTTCATGCAAGAATTCATCTTGTATTTCTGAGGTATGATTGCTGTAATTTCAGCTGATGGAAGACGGAGGACAATAAACATGTTGTACATGTGCTGATGCCCGATTATTGTCAGAAGGAAGGGGCTAGAAATAGCATGCCATTATGCCAGTGAATTCATGTTGTTTTTGATTACTTGCAATGGCCATTCTGTGCCCAGGCCATGATGGACAGTCATGTAACTGACCAGTCACCCGCAGCTATTGGAGGGTCAGCTGTTTGTTATGTGTAGTTGTTGTTGGACAATCTTGTAACCAGAGATTTAACTGTCAGCCCTGGTTGATCATCATGTAACCAGTTGTTCTTGTTGATAGTCACTTAGCCTGTAGCCTTGGTTGAGTCACTTGTAGCCTTGTTTGAGTCACTTGTAGCCTTGGTTGAGTCACTTGTAGCCTTGGTTGGATCACGTGTAGCCTTGGTTGAGTCTCTTGTAGCCTTGGTTGGATCACTTGTAGCCTTGGTTTGGTCACTTGTAGCCTTGGTTTGGTCACTTGTAGCCTTGGTTGGATCACTTGTAGCCTTGGTTTGGTCACTTGTAGCCTTGGTGGAGTCACTTGTAGCCTTGGTTGGATCACTTGTAGCCTTGGTTGGATCACTTGTAGCCTTGGTTGGGTCACTTATAGCCTTGGTTGGATCACTTGTAGCCTTGGTTGGATCACTTGTAGCCTTGGTTGGATCACTTGTAGCCTTGGTTGGGTCACTTGTAGCCTTGGTTGAGTCACTTGTAGCCTTGGTTGGGTCACTTGTAGCCTTGGTTGAGTCACTTGTAGCCTTGGTTGGATCACTTGTAGCCTTGGTTGGATCACTTGTAGCCTTGGCTGGGTCACTTATAGCCTTGGTTGGATCACTTGTAGCCTTGGTTTGGTCACTTGTAGCCTTGGTTGGATCACTTGTAGCCTTGGTTGGATCACTTGTAGCCTTGGTTTGGTCACTTGTAGCCTTGGTTTGGTCACTTGTAGCCTTGGTTGGATCACTTGTAGCCTTGGTTTGGTCACCTGTAGCCTTGGTTGGATCACCTGTAGCCTTGGTTGAGTCACTTGTAGCCTTGGTTGGGTCACTTGTAGCCTTGGTCGGATCACTTGTAGCCTTGGTTGGGTCACTTGTAGCCTTGGTTGGATCACTTGTAGCCTTGGTTTGGTCACTTGTAGCCTTGGTTGGATCACTAATAGCTTTTGTTGATGTTGCAACCAGTAGCCCTTCCTGATGATCATGTTCGTTGTAGTGTTATACTGCACTCAGCAATATTTCAGCAATATGGTTGTAAATATTCATGTCAATCCAGTGATCAATAGCACTATTAGATATGACATGTCAACCACGTCAGCGAGTCTGACCACTTGCTCCTGTTAGTCACCTCTTACGACATGTAGGGGTTACTGAAGAACACTTCTAACCTAGGTCTCCATTGGTATTGATGGTCGTGTAGATGGTCATGTAGATTTGGTGTAGTTGATGTTGATGTAAACAACGATGCTGTATTGTACAACTTCTGACACTGCCCAAGCATCTTGCTTCTGCAACTAAACACTGTACATTGACACATCATTGACCAACATAATGTTTTATCCTGGGTAGTTACGTAACTCCCAGAGTCTCTTCTTGTCTGCTACAAGAAACATTTCACAAGCCAACATTGTTTCTTAAGCAACCAACATAAAGCTTATAAGAGAATCACCACAATCACCGCATAAGACATTGTTACCTAGTCACATTATCAAGCTTATTATCTGAACAAAGATACTTAGGTATTCAGGATGAAGTGTTTCATGCACAAAATATTTTTTATGACAGGACAATGCAACTGGTGGTTTCCAGAAAGAAAAAATTGAGCGAGTCATCTCATTCCATTATATGCAAATTGGTATTAGACATGTATTTCTGAGATATAATATGCATGGTACATTTTGATGAGCATTTTTGACTGTTAAGTCAATATTTTGCTTATGTTTTCAGTGTGAACTGATCAGCAGCTTGCTAACTAACTAACCAAGATATACCAAGTTATATAATCTGTATTTAAGCAATTGTTATAAATCCTTTCAAGACAAGATATCAGAAAGATTCCTGTTAGGATGATTTTTTTATCTTGTGTTACAATTACTGAAGTGTTTATACATAAATTAACAGAATCATTGGTAAAAGATGTCTGTGATATGTAAACATATACAAGTGTTTGTCAGGGTATTGTGATTCCAACATGCTGTCCAAGATCACACAAGATCACTTCACTGTATCTCGGAATTTACCTACCAGTTGGTAAATAACTCTATATTGTTACCTCCTTTTGCCAGATTTTAAGAGGCATTTACAGTTTGATTAAAGTCCTCTTGAAACTGCCATCCCAAACAAAAGCCAATCTTTGCATACCCAATTGTACCCAAGATTAATTTGTAATCCTTGATAGTTGGTTGCTTAGCATCCACAATATGGTAGTTCCATATGGTTTCACCAGAGGGAACCACTTTTGTTGCATAGTTGAACAAACTGTTTCCCAGATAAAAGGCCGACACGCTCTGATGGGACTGAAATACTGTAAAAAGACAGTGTTTCCTAGCTTGTTATCATCATATCTCAAACTGTGGTAGACAACTATATCACAGAGAATTCATGAGACGGCCTCCTCACTAAAACCATGGTACACGACCATTTCACTAAAACACTGGCACACAGCCATATCGCCAACATTGTTGTAGAAGAGGGCCATAAGTTATCTTGTGTTTTGGTGTATTATTCTGTGGTGTCTGTTGTGATCGAGGAAAAATGATACACACTTCAGCTGTATATAATTATTCTTTCACAGAATATAATGAGAATATTTGTTTTTTTTATTGATGCCAAAGTTTTTAAACAATGTTGACATTTAATTAATTAATGCCAAAGATAATAAAGCTCATTAAACAACACCAGTGGAAATATTATTTATTCCTGTCCAGTGGCCATAGCAGAAGTTTGTCATATAATAATAGCAAAATTTATGGTCACAATTCAGCAAAATTAAAACAATCATGTGCCTGAGTGTCTGGTTGTGTACGTGAGTAGTGTTAGATAACACCTTGTTTAACTCCCTGGGGTAAATGCAACTAATTAATTCTCTGTTTGAAATAAACATTATCATAGGACCCTGCTGAACAGTTCAAAGCATTTTCACTTTGTCAGAATCAATTTGAGTTAATGACACTCTGTTGGTTTCCTCCCATCTTGAACCTTGCTGACTGTCAGCACAGTGACAGCAGAACTGGGAGATGCCCTGACCCCATGGAGGTCGCAGGTCATGACCTCATTGATCAACCAATGGGACGTAAGCTTGAACTAAATGGAAGTCAATGGGTGGGCAGGTGGTTGAATCAGAGTTGGGCAATAAGAAAAATGGCCGATGACAGTGGTAATGGATGATGAGCCGATTTTAACTACTATTGTGTCACTTTTGATGAATTGAAATATTAATTGGCAGATGAAGGGCTACAAATTGGGGTCATAAAAGCAAGTTAGCTCTTTGTTTGGGGTGATTTCAAATCAGCCCATTGACCTAGAAGAATTTGGAAAGAAATGAAAAACAATCAAAAAAGAATTGACTTTGTGGTTTCATTTAAGAAATGTGATCTGGTTGCCAAGGAGATCAAAAACAAGTGGACAATACCAGTCCTTGCTAGTTAAGAATGGCCATTTGGATGGAGGCTGTTATTGTCCTCATTATCGTCTTAAAGTGGAAGTAAAATGGGGAAATTGTCCTCATTAAGTGATTAGGATCAGTGTTGGAGTAAACATCATTGCTTGTGTATGTTTGTCTGGAGTGAGGAATTTGGGGGAAATTTGAGATGGGTCTCTGAATTTGAAGCTCTTGAATTTCTTCAGCCGAAAGAGATGGCTGTATGAGTGTCAGTCAGTTGTAATCTATATTTTATTTAAAAAATGTCTGGAATATTCAAAAGTGGGTATGGAACATTCAGTATTGACAAATCCGGTTAATATTCGTATATTTGCTGATGGTCTGCTGGAAATCTACGACCCATGGGCCTTTTTCATAGTGATTTTGACTGAAGTGTGATATGTGACATGTCTCAATTATTTGCTGTTTATTAATTTTTTGTTTGTAAAGAATTTCAGTGTGAATTATAGGAAATGTTAAATCTGATATGTATGTTTAACTTTTATTCTATGGGTCCTGTGAATTTTCAGTGGGTCAGACAGTAATGTGAAACTTACAGGAACCAGTGCCCTATTACTTTGAAACACCATTCATGAACACTAAATTTGGAAATGAGGTGCAAAAAAATACCCATGACACAAGTGCCGTTATCTCTTTCTACTATAATATAAAAAAACACCATTTTGCCATTTTTTATCTGTTGTAATGGTGCAGTAATATATAACCCATAGGTGAGTATTGTTTCACATCGCTTTAACAAGAATCCAGCAATATGAAAGTGAGGGACACCAGATATGGACTTTACATATTGTACCCATGTGGGGAATAATCAAACCTTGTGTCTTAAGCCAACCTTTCCTGATGGCCAAACCTTCCCCCTGGAAACGACCCGTGAAGGTCCGGGGGGGTAGAATAGGCCTTCAGCAACCCATGCTTGCCATAAAAGGCGACTATGCTTGTTGTAAGAGGCGACTAACGGGATCGGCTGGTCAGGCTCGCTGACTTGGTTGACATATGTCATCGATTCCCAATTGCGCAGATTGATGCTCATGTTGTTGGTCATGGGATTGTCTGGTCCAGTTTCGATTATTTACAGACCGCTGCCATATAGCTGGAATATTGCTGAGTGCGGTGTAAAACTAAATTCACTCACTCCCCCTGGAAACTTGGTGTAGACCAAACTATTACGCCTGGGATTAATCTTCCTCGGTCACATTTTGTCATAGGCCAAACTTTCCCCATACTTGAATCAACTTTTAAAGGATACTTCTTCTCCACACTTGTTCTTATGTCAAAATGGGGAGATTCAGGCCTAGCTATTCTACTTCTTCACCAGCCTTTGTTTTCATGTTTATACTGTATAAATCCGAAGCTAAGTCCCGAAATATATTTAAGAAATAGGAGTAAGAAAAATGGATGATTCAATTCAATTCAATAACAAACAATTTAGGGTGAAACATCAGCCTGATTGTTATGTGTGTAGCTCAGCAGAAATTGAAGAAACTAGTTAGCATCGGTATGTATCTTTGTGATATGAGTACTGATATATAAACAACCACCAATAGACTACACCACCGCCCACAATGGTCATGTGTGATGTCATAGAGGTAACTACACATGCGTAGTGGGACCTCAACAAGTTGCTGTATTTCTTGTCATACTGATACATTCTTGTTCACAGGAAATGGAGTGATCATATATTACCATAGATAAGCTGAGGTCCTAACTTGAGCTTTAAAATCAGTACAAGATTGTATAATCCATACATAAGCTGACCCACCAACCTTCCTTCACCATCTTCTTCTGATCAGTGTTCAGAAATAGCAAGTCAACAAATTCATATTGAATTATATCCAGTTCTTTGATTATCTAGCAATAAAACATGTTCTTTGAAAACATGGATTTTCGTTAATAATCTGGTTTATTGATTTTAATCAAAATGTCATTCCATAATGTTGATATTATTTGTTATGTCCCTCCGTATCATACAACTATTATTTACCTTATTTAAACCAACCACAATCAGGTTGCATCCATTCATGCACTAAAACGAAGTACCGCAACCTGTGGTGATTTGGGGAAATAACTTACATAGTGATCCCATATTTGAATTGGTTCCCAGAAACCTTTGCTGTTTTGGGGGAAAACCCTACACTGTGATCCCATATTTGAATTGGTCTCCAGAAACCTGTGCTAATTTAGGGGAAAAACCTCCATGGTGAATCCCATATTCTAATTGGTCACAAGAAACCTGTGCTGATCGGTGGGGAAACAACATTCCTGGTGATCAGCCTGCAACAAACCATGCCAGCCACAAGAAGTGACCTCTGGTGATTCTGTGTTGAAATCGACCTGCAGCAAACCATGCCAGCCACAAGAAGTGACTTCTGGTGATTCTGTGTTGAAATCGGCCTGCAGTAAACCATGCCAGCCACAAGAAGTGACTTCTGGTGATTCTGTGTTGAAATCGACCTGCAGCAAACCATGCCAGCCACAAGAAGTGACCTCTGGTGATTCTGTGTTGAAATCGACCTGCAGCAAACCATGCCAGCCACAAGAAGTGACTTCTGGTGATTCTGTGTTAAAATGGGCCATCACCACCTGTGCTTCTTGTAAAAGGTGACCTCTGTACAGATTCCGGGGTGGAGTAAATTCCCCAAAGAACTGGCCTGTTCAGAAATATATATGTATTGTTCATTCAGAAATCACATGCTTAGGCTATGTCACAGATTTATCACATAAGGTGGTATCCTATTTGGTTAAATTGATGCTTGTGATAATCACCTTTGGATTAAATGGTCCAGATTCAGATTATTCACAGATTTCCATATTGCTTGAATTTCACCCAGATCTGTGTTGAACAACAAAATAGTTTATCAATCCACAACAAAAAGATAAACGTGATCACTTCTGTGGTTGAGTAAGTGATGAGTTATTGAGTCTTAGTGTTCAAATATGGTTTACAACAATACCATGACAGATTGTGCAGTTCTTTTGTGTTATGGTGCTATATTTAGTCAGCTTCTCTCAGATAAATATTACAGAGCTTGTCCAAGATCAGCAGGTGTGACTGAACTTGGCTCAGCTGGTCCAACAACTGAGTGAGAGATTTTATTTTAATACTGCTCTCAGCGATATTCCAGCTATTTGGTGGTGGTCTGTAAATAATCAACAGAATGAACACTGATGTATGCAAATATGACATGACATGATTCTGACCACCCAATCCCGTTTCTTACGACAAGCATAGTCGCCTTTTGCGGCTAGTAGGGCTGGGATGATACACTACATCACGATACAATACAATTATACATATTGGGGTATTTTACATGAGATTCAATACATATCATGATGCATGCACCTTGAAAGAATGACAGAGTATAAGGATTTAAAATGATTTATTTAAATTTTCAAGGTATTTGTGTATAACAATAACACTATTATGAAAAAAAGGCAAATAATGTTATCATACTTGTGTATTTTTCTGTAGATGAGTACTTTAACACGTTTCAGATAATACTGTTTTGACAAAAAGTTGTATATCATTTTATGTCAATACACCAGTCGACGATACGATAGCTGTATCAAACTTATATGTACCGCATTGTATCGGTGCATCAATGAATCGTCCCAGCTCAGTGGCTAGCATGGGTTGATGAAGACCTGTTCTACCCCGGGTCTTCGCAGGTCTCTAAACACTTGAATGAAGCAAGATTATATTAAGATGACATATTATCATGTTTTTTATGCTGACCTAATTAAGAAGCTCCCACCCAGAATTCAGTATCTACTTTTCATTTACAGATGACTGTGTTTCTGTTACAGAATTTGACTAATAAAACATTTTAAAAATCTGACAACAAATGAACAAGTGTAACTTTTGATTTCTTTGATAATAATTGATAAAATGCATTGTAATCATCGATGTCCTCTCAAACAGAACAGTAAATAGTACTCATATGTTTACTCATAAAATCATGGTTTTATAAACTGTGAAATATTCATTTTTCTGACTGGAGGAATTCTGTTTTAAAATATAGTGGAATGGTACAATTTGATATTTTGAGAATACACAGCTGTCAAAAGCTACCTACCAAAAACTTTGAATAAGAACTTTCTTGGTGGTTAAGGGAGGAACATCTAGCCTTGCATGTTAGCCATGATTGTGATGGTTGTAGTTTGTATGTTATGATGCTCTCATTCAAGATTAAATTTTCAAACAAACCACAAAATTAAAAATGCTTTTTTCCACTCGTAAAACCCACCATTTTATGACTTAATGACTGTGAATCTGGTGGCATGAAAGTTTGAAGTGCTACAAATAATAGCGAAAGTGATGCCAGGATGGCGTTGTCACTCATGATGTACATGACCAGGTGAGCTTCAGCGCTATTGTAATTCCCTGTTTCTTGAGGCAGTCTTCCGATAAGAGAAGGGTTTTTTGTAAGAGGTTGATGGAAAGATTTAATTACTTTCACAAGTTTCAGGCCCCCCTAAGTAATGTAAGGAATTGCGACAAATTTGAACGAATTGCATCTCAAATGTAGAGAACGCGGCCCACTCGTGAAACAATTGCAGCGATATCGGTAGTTTAGCGGTAATAACATAAACACAATGGCCGTATCGGAAGCAATGTCGGTAATACTTGAAACACGCTCGGCCATGTTTGGAGATTTCTCGGCTCCGTTCCGTGATTTGTCAGTCACGTCCTGAAACTTACACATCAAAACATGGCGTCACTGGAAGGAGCACCCTTTTAGTATGAGATAGGGTCATTGTTTTTATGTTATTGCCGCTAAGCTGCAGATATAGCTGCACTTGTTGCATGAGTGGGCTGCGTTTGTTTACATTTGAGATGCAATTCCTTCAAATTTGCCATAATTCCTTCAGTTACTTAGGGGGGCCTGAGTTTAAATAAACTCAGTACACCGGGAATTTTTTTAGAGCATGTGTGTACAATCAATATTGAAACAACACTCCTTTTCTAATGGACATTTAGACTGAAGGATTTGTCAGGTGATCCCAAACACTCGATGTATGAGTAATGTGTAATGAATCTCTCTTTCTATCTCTATATAAGAAGAAATAATTACACGACAGATTTTCTCCAATATCTTTCACTTTTATCTTCAGGGAGAAGTGATTACAGTTATGTTATGACGTCACTTTGTCATGACATCACAATGCAAAGGTATACAAATGTTTCAAATCAATATTTCAATGTAATATTATATATGTAATACACAATGCCATTTAGAAACTAGTCAAATGTAAGATGTCATTTTTGGGATTACACTTCCTCAGTAAAGTACATATTCTAGTACTTTTGTTGAGTTCCATCCTTCCCATATACTCTTTGTGTCATTAAATTGCCAGCACACAGAGTTGGCCATCTAACCTACTCAGCTGTGATATAGTGAGTTGGGTTCACCTCTCCATCTGATTTCCCAAAACCTGTGATGTAAATTTAAGTCTATCAGGTTTTTAATTGTATTAATTATGTCAATTAAATCTCAACATAAACGTCAATGGATGAAGGGATGTGATGTAACCCTGTAATTTAAGTCTACCAGGTTTTTAATTGTATTAATTTTGTCAATTAAGGTACGGTATATTTTATGTATGTATCATGCATTTAGAACTAGTTTTAGTAATGATATGGCTGAAATATTGCCGATATGGCTTGAAATCTTAACTCCCTCACTCTCCAACTGATTAGCATTCCTGCTATGTCATGGTGTGTCATCTTGAAGTTACGCTGGTCTCGGATGTTTCCTACTTTTGTGAAACCCATGGAAGTGCTGTTGGATACAACTGGGATTCAAACCAAGTATCAGGCTTCTGGAATGTCCAAGTGATGCATTGGCACATTGTGACCGCTTTATACAAGTCATTAGTTTGGTAAGGAGATTGAAGTTTTTCAGAAGGAAATTAGCTGGCTCTAAAAGCCTGATTTCCAATGGCTTACAAGTCACATCGCTTTTGCTTAAAGCAATCAGATTCCACCAATCACATCACTTGCTTTTGCTTTGGAATAAAATGGCAGCACCAGATCAAGATGATCTAACTGACAATCAAAATATACAATTGTAACCAAACAGTTTTTAACCTGGTGCATCAACTGGCTTGAACGTGTTGAAGGCATTGTTGGAAACAAATGAAAATATCAGACGTTATCTGTCAAGGCCCAGTTGATCGTACATGTGTTGCTGATCCTGTAGTTGACCAAATTTACATGTTAATGAACTGGATGTTGATTTTGAGTGGTTTGTCAATAAACTCAAAAGTCAAGCTGAGACATACCTCCCAAATAAACTCCAAATTTATATGGGGATGTGGGTTAACGGCTGAAGCATCCATTTCACAATGACTATATTTGTGAGTGAGTGAACATGGCTAATGCTGCAAATATAGTAATGTAGTTTTTTCTGGTCTCCTTGAAATAAAAGACTCACCTTCCTGCTATTGTTTTGCTGCCATGCTTTTGGTGATTATAAAACTTTGTCATTCAGTATTATGTTTCTGCAGTAGTGATACATCAGGCCACCATGTTTGTTATCGAATAGGGTTTCATGTGGAAGTCACTGATATTACGTCATGTGCATAACTGAAGCTCACAACTCCTATAAACATCTGAAAATGTGAAAAATAACCCATGTCTGTTGCTAGTCAAACATTTAAATGGATATCTCTGATATCTTGATCATTCTTATCAGATCAAGATCAATAAATGGTCGTGGCGGCTTTCTTTTGTAGGAGACTTTAAGTGTATGTTTGAGATCGAGGGTATTGTATCGTCAGCTTGACAAGGGGGTTAAAGAAGGGGGATGTGGTTATTGCTATAACTCCACCTGCCTCTGGTAATGGCTACCCTTCCATTAAGGGGGAAAGGATACACTGGGCACACAGACACTCAGACACTATTTCATGTCACAGACTTCACAAATCATACAATCACATACACATAATTATGTGGCTTGCCTCGCCATTGACTAGTATGTCGGTATAATGATGACTGCAGTTCTGTGTATTGTGTATTATGGGCATGTAATTGTGTAATTAGACCATTCATTTCACGAGGGTTTCCTTTTCTTAGTTGGGTAGGTTGAAATTTTTAAGAAATTTATGAATATTTCATCGTTCATTTTGATTTCTTATTATGATTTATAATTTTTTGTTGTGCTTTGAAGTTCTATGATAATTGGATCATACATTATTGGAAGGCCAAAACTTTTTTTTGCAGGTTGAAAAATCCAAATTAAATATGTTACCATTTCCAATATATTTTTTTATTTCTTATCATGATTTTGTGCTGTTTCAAAGTTTTATGATAACGTTGCAACAGGTACTAAATATAGCATTTTGAAAAATTACATTTATGCAGACTGATGAGATGTGTTTTAACTTTATAAGCTTGTCTGGTCGAAAAAAAAAGCAGTTTTTATCTTTTGTGTGTTGCACACCTAACAGACACAGTTAGCATAGATGAATGCTCAAGATGTTGAAGTTTGGACTGTCTGGTCCAAACTGTTATTTACAGACCGGTAAATATTGCTGAATATTGCTGAGTACAGCATTAAATTTAAGTGATGCACATTTATAAACATGATAGTTCCTTTGGTGTTGAGACAGTGTTTTAGGTTAAGTGCTATTCTGCAGGTCCAAAAGATCACAAAGATATTCCATCAACCCCCATCATACAGACTTGTCACTCCCATTCAGTTGGTGAATACCTGTCACATGACATCACAAATGGAACAGCCGGGATAAGTGATCATGATTGCCAACCTACTTGTCCACTTTGCCAATAGACAGCTGTCAGTTTCACCACTTGTCCACGCTGCCTGTAGACAACATTGTCTCACCAACTTGTTTACACTTTCTGTAAACAAGTTTCACACTTTTATTTACACTGCCAGTAGACAACAATGTTTCACCCACTTGTTTACACTTCCTGTAGACAATAGTTTCACCCTTTTGTTTACACTGCCAGTAGAAAACACAGTCTCGAGCTCACCACTTTTCCAAACTACCAGTAGACAACACAGTCTCACCACTAGTTTACACTGCCAGTAGACAAAATCTCACCTGCCAGTGGACAACACAGTCTCACCCACTTGTTTACACTGCCAGTAGACAACACAATCTCACCACTTGTAGACAGCACAATCTTATGTTATCCATGTTGTTGGTGGTGTTATCGTGAATCTTGGTGGCAATGTAGTTCTTCATCCTATTGTCTTGCGCAACCTCAATGTATAGTTAGAGTCAAAGTCACCGTGACTCACCTCCATCTGAATCATATGTTTGGGAAATATCAAATCCTGAAACATTAAGACGCAGATGTTATGCTTACGAAAAAAAGATCTCAAGAGTATTCCAAGTTGGATACAACATCTCTTGCATGCTACACTGTTACAGGATATTTTCAGCGTTGCCAAGATACAGATTCTCTGATGTTACAGCAATGCATCATTTCTTTGATATTACATTTATGCGGGAGCGTTCATTATGTATTTATTTGTCTTTTCATAATTTGTGGTGATTTGCATCATGAAAGTAATGGTGACATTTCTTATGATAGTGATGATGATGATAATGCCGTCGACGATGTTGATGACTTATGGTGGTGTCTTTGATGATGATGATGATGATGATGATGATGATGATGATGATGATGATGAGGAGGAGGAGGAGGAGGATGATGGTGGTGGTGGTGGTGGTGGTGGTGGTGGCAGTGGTGGTAGTAATGGTGACGGCGATGACGATGTTGATGACTTATGGTGGTGTCTTTGATGATGATGATGATGATGATGAGGATGAGGATGGTGGTGGTGGTGGTGGTGGTGGTGGTGGCAGTGGTGGTAGTAATGGTGACGGCGATGACGATGTTGATGTCGATGTCGATGGTGACATGCCTGGTACAGACGTATGTCTGGCCATGAGTATTCGCATGGAGGCTATGTTTCCAGCCAGTCCCAATCCCAGTCAAGTTGCTATAATGCCCTCTGTCTGTCCTCTGGTCAGGGCTCCTCAGCCAGATAATCAGTTAATGCATAATCAACTATTTTTCTCTGTAATAATTGCCGATGCAAATCAAAGTTATAAAAATGTAAAGCAGCCATGAATTTTCATGGATGTAATATTTGTGTGTTTACTGACTGCATATAGTTCTGTTGTCTCATACCAGGTGGCCGATGACCCACTCAAAAAGTCTTGAAAATAATTCAAAAACGATTGAGTTGACATTATCGGGTCCTTCATGCTTTTGTCTTGTGTCAGGGGAGGGAAGAACAAAGCCACTGTCAGGATTCCTGACACTGTCTCCAGTCATAGCAGATGTCCTCTGAGCTGTGATGCTTAAGGCTACAGTTTTTATCATTTTCTGTTCAAGAAATAATCAGATTATCAAACAATAAATATGAAAGAACTTCATTTTTGCCCAACCAAACTATCTCTGGTGGATGATAATAAAAGAATACATCAGTAGTCTAAAATGTAATAAGCTAACTTGGATGAATGATAAAAACTGATAGACAAAATGCAAGTTTAGCAAAAAATGTGGTAGATAAATATTTTCGTGTGCAGTGATTCAGTGGTTTTGAACAGGTCTATTACGACATGAGATGTGAGTTATTGTATTTTGTGGTCATACACCATTGTTCCGTGATGGTGTAGGATGTCACTCATGATATCAATCACTGGGTCATGTGACTGTTATGAACAAGCTGACCTCATAAAGCTGGAGTGCTGCAGATTGCTATTCCACACAAAGAAAAGTATGGCAATGGAAGTGTCCGAGCTTGCATCATCCCCGCTATAACACACAAAAAACTCCCGTATGATGCTAAGATGGTCACTCCACGATAAAATTGTCATTTTCGAATTAACACATTTGATTGAGAGCGGGGTTCTGATTGTTAGCAGTTTGGATGAGATCTTTTCATTCTTTGCTTCTAATGAGCCGGTTGGGGACTTCATGTTACTTTTTGGTTCTTCTTCAAAGGGTTGTGGCTTATTTTAAATTTCTAATTAAAGGGATTTGGGTCCTTAGCAAAGTTGGAGAAGACATGCTTGTTCTGATTGGATCACAGCCTGATTGACAGGTGGAAATGTGATATGTCAAGTTTATTGAATTTTAAAACATCTCAAGAGGAGGAGACATAATTTTTAATTAGTTTGAAACAGTTGAGAGCTGAATGGCCTGGAGTTGGTCATGTTTGGTCAGCTTCATACACGCTGGCTTGTTGTCAGATGTCGCTAGAAGTGTGCTCCCAGGGTGAGTTTGACTGAAGGATCAAAAGAAATCATGGACAGACAGATGAATCGTCGTGTTTGTACATTATTCATGTATGTTGTAATTTAAATGGCGTTGCATCACCAGTGACAGTGCCAAATGACAGAAGACAGAACTTAAAGAAAACATTGGGACAGAGTCAGGATTGATTTAAGATTATTCCTACAAAAACTAATGAAATTTTTAACAGAAATACTCGGGAAAAATTGAAGACAGTGGACTGAAATTGTATGTTCCTTCTTCTCTATTCTTATAATGCAATATTGAGTCTTCTCTATTCTTATATTGCAATATTGAGTCTTAAAAATTCTTATATTGCAATATTGAGTCTTAAAAATTCTTATATTGCAATATTGAGTCTTAAAAATTCTTATATTGCAATATTGAGTCTTTATTCTTATAATGCAATATTGAGTCTTAAAAATTCTCTATTCTTATATTGAAATATTGAGTCTTCTCTATTCTTATAATGCAATATTGAGTCTTAAAAATTCTCTATTCTTATATTGCAATATTGAGTCTTCTCTATTCTTATAATGCAATATTGAGTCTTCTCTATTCTTATATTGCAATATTGAGTCTTCTCTATTCTTACATTGCAATATTGAATCTTCTCTATTCTTATAATGCAATATTGAGTCTTCTCTATTCTTATAATGCAATATTGAGTCTTCTCTATTCTTATATTGCAATATTGAGTCTTCTCTATTCTTATATTGCAATATTGAATCTTCTCTATTCTTATAATGTAATATTGAGTCTTCTCTATTCTTATAATGCAATATTGAGTCTTCTCTATTCTTATATTGCAATATTGAGTCTTCTCTATTCTTATAATGCAATATTGAGTATTATGCTTTTTTTCATATTGCCCAAACTGAAAGAATAAAGAAACTGAAATATACAAGTCAGCTCTGTCTTCTCATGCTTAATAGCTGTTTATCACTCTTGTAACACAGGGAAGAGTACATTACAAGATGTCGTTCAAACAAAACGTTTTGTCATATCTGGCTTACCTGACTGAAAGTCAAAGAAGATTATTTCATTTTCTGTTTGTCCTTTATGTATGTAGTTGTGTGTTGTAGAATTCGTCTTCTCTAAAGTTTCTGATGTCATCTCAATATGCTGGAGATGTTTGAATCTAATTTTCCAAATGGCTACCATGCCAGTTATATTTAGAAACCTATTCTTGACATTTTTCAGTTTTGTAGAAAATGTAATACTGTTTGAGACTTGTTTCAGCTGTGTTAGTATTCTTTCTGTATTTCGTGTTTTGTCCTTTAATTCACCTCTGCGCTTACATGTTTTTTGGAGCTTGAAATTTAAACATTTAAAAATAAAAATGTAATGGATTTTGGTATGTTACAGCAGTTAGAAAATAGCATATTTACATCTTGTGATGTATTAACTTGGTTTTTATGTGGGTACATGGCCCATGCTCCTTATTTCTGTGAGAAATTGCTTGTAAACATCTTTCCCTCAGGAACTGTGATGATCTGGGTAAGATTTGATTTTCAGTAACCCATGCTTGCAGGGATTACGTTGGGGTTTGGGAGTTGTTTGGGAGGTGAATGTCTTCTTTAGTCTGAACAATGGAATTTTCAGAAGAAACTATGGGATATTTCTGTATTATTCCTTAGCACAGACATGCATATGTAATGGTAATTTCTCCCTATGTTAAATTGTTAATGGGATATAGTGTATTTCTATGGGTAAAATCCAGAAATCCCTTACCAGAGTGATTCCTCGTTTGTCATAAGAGGTGACTAGCGGGATCTGCTGGTCAGACTCACTGACTTTTCGTTGCATCCCAACTGCATGGATTGATGCTCATGAAGTCAATCAGTGGATTGTTTTGTCCAGACTTGATTATTTACAGAGCACCACCATATTGCAGTCATTTTACTGAATGTGGCATAAACCTAAAATCAATCAATCAATCAATCGATCGATCGATCGATCAGACTTCACCTTGGAATCCATTTTACCAATGTAGATGGTGTGTAACGTATATTTCACAAGTGTCTGTTGCATCATTTACTTTTTGGAATCTGTAAAACTTCTACACTGCAAAGGAACTGAAGTGTGGCCTGTAAAGTTCTTCTGCTGAGGACAACATTTCAGATGATTACATACTGATGCAACGTTTCTTAAGTTTCTGTCACTGTTGATATTTTAAACTGTTGCCTATGTACCAAGGTGAGACCTGCGAAGTTTTGGGTTAGTGTTTGGGCTTCAGTAACCCATGCTTGTTGTTAGAGGTGACTAATGGGATTGGGTGCAGGTCACACGTCATTGGTTTTTTATTTCAGAGATCGATGCTTATGCTGCAGATCACTGGATTGTCTGGTCCAGACTCGATTATTTACAGACCACCACCATATAGCTGGAATATTGCTGAGTGCGGCTTAAAATTTAACTAATTCACTCGCTCACCAAGGTGAACCACAGTTCCTTTTTAGATTGTATAAAGTATAAAGTGTAGGGTTTTCTTTAAAATTCAGTAAAAGAAACTTTTCTTCAAGTCAACCTGATAACCAGCTGACCAACTTTTGGCTTAACTGTGCGACATTTACCATGCATGTACCTTAAAAAACTAATTACTGTATTCTTGAAGCAGTATAACCTATCCCCAAATATCATAGGAATGAGATCCCCTGTCATACCTCCTAAATCCTTCTTCATCATGGTTTCATTGAGCCATAATACTACCTTATTAAATTGAAAATCTCATCCATCAATTTCTTATCTAAATCATATATTATCCTCCTGGAATTATTTCTGCTCCTGCAAGTGAGCAGTCACAAGCACATGGCAAATATTCAAGGCATTGTATTTGTTTATCATGACAGGCTTGAGTTATAGCTGTAATAGAAATCTTGATGGCATGCAAGAGTTATTTCTACACAACTTATCAAACTACCATCAAATCAATATTTTCATCTGTCAAGAGGAAGATGTTCTGTGAAAAGTCTCATCAAGAGTGAACAAAAATTGGAGTCTCAAATGTGTCTCATTATTTTGAAAATAATCTTTCATGATAATTTCTAAAATTATGGAATGTCTACAGCTTAGTTTCATCATTTGTACATTCCGCAGTGTTTGAAACTCTGATTTTAGACAAACCTAAATTAAGATCTTTTTGTCTTTTAAGGTATTAAATGACAGCATTGAAATCGCTTGCTCATGAAAAAATGACTTTGTCAATCCTCTGTAGTGTGTTCTAGTTTTCATATTCCACAAGATGCATCTATCTGTCTCAAAGGAAACAATTTCATTTCTGTAATTCAATTATTTTTCCCAAATGAGGTTTTGCAAATGGAATTGCTGTTATAAAAAGAAAAAGAGCACTTATTAATTATAGATGAAAAGCATACTTTATTGAAGTTGTTTTGAAAAAAAAGAAATTTGTTTTCTTATTTCAATGTAATCAAATTAGTTTCTAGAAAGCAATTCATAATTCAAAGTTTGCTAAAATAGCAATTTGCTTTGGGAATAAATTAATAATTCATATTGTATGTTGTTTCAATGGTTAGATTTTGTTTCATTTAAGAAAATGTCACCTTGAATATGAACATTGAATGAGGAGAAAGTGAAATTGGCCAGTTTGTTGTAACAAAAACATTCATCAGGGGCAGCTGTAGGGA
This sequence comes from Haliotis asinina, assembly GCF_037392515.1. Lineage (NCBI taxonomy): Eukaryota > Metazoa > Mollusca > Gastropoda > Lepetellida > Haliotidae > Haliotis > Haliotis asinina. The sequence goes on along the minus strand of NC_090291.1, from coordinate 46,550,388 downwards.
AATAGTACACAGATCTTAACTATTATTAAATTTATCTTTGGTAGACCATGTAAGTATTGAAATTAACTGATGAAAGGCTAGTTTTGATGTCTTTGTAGACATTTCTCTCTGAGATTTCAAACTCAGTACCCAGAAATATTTTGTTCCTTATTAATTGTGTAATGTGCTTTTGAATGTGTAATGGCTCCGACAGGTGGCTAGAACAGGCCCTGCGGCTGCTTTTATTACAAAACAGTCTCCGGTGATCACTAGGATGGGGTTTATTCATCACTTGGGTAGGAGTACTTGAACTGAAATTTGATAGTCTGGGATTTTCAAAATGATTGGCATATTTTACAAAATAACTTCTGAATTCTGAAGTAATGAGCAGTGGAAGGGAAAAATTGATATGGTAATGTTTGTGCAATACTTTAATTTGATCTAAAACTTCAACAGTAACGCATCTCTGTATGGCGTCCTTTGTGGTGATGGTTGGAGGGGGGAGCAGATTGTGAGTGAGATGTGGCCATTGGCCCCCTTATCTATGGGGAATAATATATAAGTGCAACCTCATGCTCTTCTGATACTTCATCACGGATGGTGTATTGATGCCAGCCTTAGCATCTATTGAACAGTTTTTAGGTTTTGTGAGTGTATGTTACACCATGATTTTGCCTAAGTCTACTGGGACATAAAATTTGACTTGTCAGGCACTCTGCTAGGGCACTCGATTGCACTGTTTGTCAGGCATTCCACGCTGAGAAAGCACTCTGTTTGTTGCCTTTGTCAGATACTTTACATGGATGCTCTAGGGCACTCTCTGCTTCTTAGGTCCATTTAGGTGTCTCATGCTGTGATAGTGCTGGAATATTGCGAAAAATGACGTAAAATCAATCTCATTCACTCACTCTGCTCCATAGGTTCTCTAATTCTGAACAGGCACTCTGGTATGAAAGATATGCTACACTGATAGATGCTCTATCTAGTATTGGGCACTTTGTACTACTCATGCATACTCTCCATTGTCAGCACAATATTTGCTGCTGCTGCAAGTGCACCAGCATTACATACTCTGATGTGTACAGATATTATTTACCTATACACATCTCTGACATCTATCACACTGATCTGCAACAGTTTCCACATAATAGAAGTCAGACAGCTGGTAGTCAAGACTATAGACTTTGTGTACCTGTCTAAATAAGTGGGTTTGAATCCTGGTTGGGACTTAAATGTACTAGAATCTGTTCTTTATTTAGAAAGTGTATTGCCAAATATAGTGAATGAGTGAGTGAGTTGAGTTTTACACCGTACTCAGCAATATTCCAGCTATGTGGCAGTGGTCTGTAAATAATCAAGTCCGGACCAGACAATCCAGTGATCAACAACATGAGCATTGATCTGCACAAATGGGAACTGATGACACGTGTCAACCAAGTCAGCGAGCCTGGCCACCCGATCCAATTTATCACCTCTTACGACAAGTATGGTCGCCTTTTATGGCAAGCATGCGTTGCTGAAGCCCTAATCTACTCTGAACCTTCACGGGTCTGCCAAATATAAAGTGTTACTGAGTTACATGGTCAAATAATGCCATGCAGGAAAAATAAAAATATTTATTAATTATAGCTAGAAATTTGAAATTATGTCTCTATCATAATATGAAAGAGTTTCATCTATTTATTTTCCCTAAATGAAAGGATTTTGTTTGTTATGTCTATGCTTTAAGATGGCAGTTGAGAATCAAATAGAACATGTATTTGTGATAAATGATGATTCTGTTTTCAGGTAGCATCTGCGGGGGTTTGTCCAAGGTGTGCTGCATGGTGGAGGAGTTCTAGGCAACACATCTCACCTGCTGGCTGATTGCAGGTAAGTTTTCAGCAGAGAACTTACTCGTAGTCTGCTGGTAATTTGTCTTTGTGGCTTCATGCAAACCTGTGTTTAAATCATGTAAATAATCTCATTTCTATGTTTTTTCATTTATCTCAGCCAAGGCAACAAAAAGGAATAAACTAACGTGTGAGTCACACTAACATAAACAATTATGATTTTATTAGGTTTTGTTAATCTGTAATACCCATCAAACCCCGTGACTTGCTATTGAGTTATGAAGACATATCATCCAAGGCTAATCGCACAGTTCTGTGGAAGATGAATAAAGAAAACACAAATTAAACCTCACAGTGAGATATTGCTTCTCATCTTGTTTGCACTGTTTTGAGAAATGATGGAAAGAAAAAGTTGGAATTTGATTGAATTTCTATCACTTCATTGTAAAACTATGGTCAAAGCATGAATCATTTTAGTTTTGAAATTTTAATATCATTTCTTTAGCTTTTAAATTAGATTTTGTTATTTCCTTTAGAAGTCAAAATTATGATAAATGAGTTGATGCCTTTGAGATGAAAGGCCTTTGTTTTTTTGTTGCAACTTTTCTGGAGTTCTTTTCAATGATAAAACATTTATAATGGAACTAGTTCATTAGAATGCAAATTTTAATTGTTAGTTTCATTGATTTTTGTGACACTAGTCAAGAGTCTGGCTTGACCCGATTTGTGTTTTTATTCTGACTTTGAGAAACAGGAATACTGGATTAATGTCATTAATTTCACTGTCTTTGTTAAAGGATTACATCCAAACTTCAGGTAGTCCAAAGATTACTGAAAATTATTACTTTTCATGGAAACAATATTTCTTAACATCTTTGCCATTTGTTAAGCATAGTTGATGGATGAGTTTGAAAAGTGAAACTGCTGCAAGATTATGACATTCAAAATAACAACCAAGCTCTCAGCGAAAATGAGCATGTTTTCTGAAAATTACATCATTTTGTGCAATAAAAATGATAAAATGAAGCCTTAATATCTAATCAATAATGACATAGCCATTAAGCAGAATTAAGGAAAAAGGTAATTGCTTTTTTTCCCAAAGCATTCATAGCTAAATGAATTAATTTTCTCCACCTCTATTCCAATAACTTGAAATATATTAATGTTTCAATTGAAACTTTTTTACCAATATATAGGGTTGGTATGATAGTGATTTATTGGATGTGTTATGAGGCGCAGCATTTCGTGTATTTGTTTGGTATATTGATCTGTTCTTTCACTGGCTGTAATGTGCAGTTTTCATTATCCCAAATCCACAGGGCTATTGTTATTAATGGAGCTGCACAGGGAGGAAGAAGGGTTTCAAGATCATTACAAAACCAAAGGAGATTCTCTGCTGAATTCATTTCTTTATCGTCATCATTGTTTTAGCATCTTAAACATATGTTGTGTCTTGGATTTCACTTTTCAGTAAAGTTCACTTGAGATTCAAACCCAGACTCTAAAAGTCAGGCAGCTGAGCAGAAAAAGTATGCAGCCATATAGTTTTACTTTAATGGGATAGTCAATGTTAAGCACATTTTGGTTCAGATGGTGCTATTGAATCATTGTTTAAGGTATGAACCATGCCTGTCTTAGCCAGAATCATATGTCTAGGTGGATAGAAAATGCCCATAGCACTGTGTCTTCCTATTGGGCAGCTGTCAACAATCAAACCAAGGCGATCTTGGACACAAAACATGTCTGGATGGGATAGTCAGTATCCTTGGTACCTTGGCTTCATTAAATTGAAACTTGGGCAGCTCTTTAACATTCAAAAGAAAGCTGTCTTAGACAAAAGTATATAGCTTAATGGGAAAGTCAGTATACTTGAAGTTGGAGTTGGAAATGGAACTAGTACATCTAGTATTTCGTACATGTTTTTAAAATAAGACAGACGAGTTGTTTTGATTTCTGTTCAATGAAATGATACTGTTTTTTAATCTCTATTCTGTCTGTATTCTGATTTTGTGTTTGAGTAGAACTTATAGTTATTAGGAACACAGTTGTAAGATTTAATCCTACTTCAAGGATTTACCATGAGTCCTGTATTTGAAGGTCCCTGGGACTCAAACTCTTAATAAAGGTGACCATGATTGTCGTAAGAGGCGACTAGCGGGATTAGGTGGTCAGGCTTGTTGACTTGGCTGACACATGTCATCGGTTCCCAGTCATGCAGATTGATGCTCATGCTGTTGATCACTGGATTGTCTGGTCCAGCCTTGATTATTTACTGACCGCCACCATATAGCCAGAATATTGCTGAGTGCAACATAAAACTCAAGTCACTCACTTACTCACTCATGCTCTTAATTTTCAGGGGTTTGGGACTACAAATTGGGGGTCACTTATATATTATTATACTAGTAGTATTACCACTATGTTGTAATGGTTTTGTAATTCAGTGATTCAGTTAAGATAAGGTCATGTGACTTTTATCTTTTGGCGCCTAAGGGGCAACTTGGATTATCAGGGCTAGAAATAAACATATTATGATTACAGCATCCTGGTAGTGAGCAACTAGTTACATGGATAATAGGCGCTATATTACCAAATTATTATTCCTATTACTGTCATTGTATTAAGGGGCGGTGGGGTAGCGTAGTGGTTAAGGCGTTAAGTGGTTAAGGCGGAAGACCCGGGTTCGATTCCCCACATGGGTACAATGAGTGAAGCCCATTTTCTGGTGTCCCCCGCCGTGATATTGCTGGAATATTGCTAAAAGCGATGTAAAACTTAACTCACTCACACTCACCATTGTATTGTGTATCATGATCATCATCACATTGTTACAGTAATAAAATGAATTATGTGAATGATACCATAACCCAGCTAGGAGCAAACTCAGTGATACCATATTGTTACTCGATCAAAATTTTGACAAAAATGTATGTGGAGTTTGTCTCTGTCTCTGTGAACATGTTAAAATAAATGTTCTTCTGTCCATGTTCAAATTGCATGCATGTAAAAAATGTAGGTATTCACGTCCTGTAAATCCTAACAATGGCAAAGGTTTCCTTATTGTCCCATTGTACTGAAGACTGTAAAGGATCCTATGGTGTATACCTCATGATAAGCACCATTGCGATTGTTGACGTTGGCAAATTGGTGATGTGTGAAAATATATATTTATCCTTATGAGTTCTCTGACACTATGGAAACATTTGTTGTTATTATTTTAATCAAATTGACAACTATCCAACATCTCACTAACTTGTCCATTTAAAAGATAACTTTATCCTGAAAACAAGCCATCATTCATGAATTTACGATTCCTGCGTGACCAAAATAGCCCAAGCCCAAGTTGGCTAAGTCAGCTGGAAATATATCATGTCTGAAAACCTATGATCCGACCATTTTTCGACAGAGACACATTATAAGGTCAGACCCTGTTACCCTGGAAACCCTTTTTCACTGACAATATAGATACAGTGAAAGGAAAACATTTATCTGTTGATCTGAAAATGTCATCTCCTTCATCTCACCCTGAATGTCAGAAAGGTTTTATTGGAAAAGGCAAAAACATGTCACTTGCAATGGTAAAAGAGTTTCACTTGAAATAGCGAAAAAAGCTTTCTTGGATAATAGGAAATGTGTATCAGGTGAAATTGTCATTGGATTTCACTGGGTAGAATGAGCCTGTTTAAGAACATGTATTTTCGTATTTCACAATACAAATCTTGTATTCATTGCAGATGGTACTGAATGTAGCCACTGTTATTGTTTTGGTCACTTCGTGAGCTGTGCAATTAACTGTTAGATCTCTAAGAGCCATATCAAAGTTGGATTATACATGCAGAACAGATATGTGGACATGAGAATCTTGTTTTACTGTCTGAGTGCATGTTCAAGGGTAGATTCTGTCACCCCTATCAACCACTTCTGATGTTAAACCAGGATGTTGAATTCATGCATTCTTCTCTGTTTGTTCAAATGTTGTGGACATTTTACACTGTTTTGATCCATACATGACCTTTCTTTTCTATACTTGCTTTGGCTGTGGGCTTGTGTGGCATTAATTTACCATCATTGTCTGTTGACAACAATTTGTATCTTGTCCAATTAATCTCCCAGTCAGTTTGTGCCTGTTATACAGGAGAAGCACAGGAGGTTTTCGCGCGATTGATGGTAATTTAGCAGATACATCAACTGGGGCCAAAATTGCATTAAGACAAGCTTCCATTAATAAATTAACGAATGTTATCAATATTGCATGCAAGTGAAACTTTGCTAATGAATATCTAAGTTAATTAACCCGAGTCTGCCATGTTGCTGTCAGGTGCCGACTTCTTGTGCAGTTCCATTGACACACATGTGTGGTTTGGTCATCATTGTCATTGATGTTGAAAAAAAGAAAAAAAATATTTTGGGAAATTGCTCGAAGGCATATAGTTAGTGTAAAAAAGGCACATCAAACTTATCGCATTAGTTTATGGGAAATGTGAAATCTCCGCTGAGAGTTGCTTTGAAGACAGGTCAGTGAGAGAGACTTTGACATGTAGAAATATCGGCATAATGGAAGTCTAAAGACAAAGTGTAATGTTTTAGAGGAGAAGATATGCAAGCGCTACCTGGAACTGGGCTTTTTATGACTTCCAACTACTAGGTCCAGGCTTGGAGAAAAGTGCTTCATTTACAATGGAGCATTTCTTAGACTCTCCATCTACGGCAGTGTTATTAGATTTCTCCCGTAATGACATTGCTGTCCAGTGTTGGCCGGCCATGAGGGGAAGAAGATGAAACGTGACTGCAAACTCAATATGGAAACATGACATTTTGCATTATTCTTATTGTCATAAAAACTCTTCTGTGTATCAATCAAAGAAGGTTTTGTGAAAGCAACTTGTGTTGCTGGTCGTTGTGTTTGCCTGGGTAGCTGTAATTACTTCTAAGTGGGAGATGCGTGCTTTCATGGCATGTTAGAGGCCATCATGTGGCTCAGCCTTATATTGACGTTCTTGTGGCATTCTTGTGTCAAGATTGAATAGTATGTCATATTGTGTTGTGTCGAGATTGAATCAAGGTGTAGCGTTGTGTGGGATTGAATCATATTCATATGTCACATAGTGTTGTGTGAGAATCGAATCATATGTCACACAGTGTTGTTTGGGGATTGAATCATATGTCAGATGGTGTTGTGTGGAATTGAATTGTATGACATGTAGTGTAGTGTGGAGGTTGAGTCGTATATTATGTAGTGTTGTGTGGACAGTGACTCGCATGTCATGTAGTGTTGTGTGGACAGTGAACCACATGTCATGTAGTGTTGTGTGGACAGTCAATCACATGTGATGTAGTGTTGTGTGGACAGTAAATCATATGTGATGTAGTGTTGTGTGGACATTGAATGACATGTCATGTAGTGTTGTGTGGACAGTGAACCACATGTCATGTAGTGTTGTGTGGAGGTGAACCACATGTCATGTAGTGTTGTGTGGACAGTCAATCACATGTGATGTAGTGTTGTGTGGACAGTAAATCATATGTGATGTAGTGTTGTGTGGACATTGAATGACATGTCATGTAGTGTTGTGTGGACAGTGAACCACATGTCATGTAGTGTTGTGTGGAGGTGAACCACATGTCATGTAGTGTTGTGTGGGCATTGAATCATGTTATGTAGTGTTGTGTGGGCAGTGAACCACATGTCATGTAGTGTTGTGTGGACAGTAAATCACATGTCATGTAGTGTTGTGTGGACAGTGAATCATATGTCATGTAGTGTTGTGTGGACAGTAAATCACATGTCATGTAGTGTTGTGTGGACAGTGAATCATATGTCATGTAGTGTTGTGTGGACAGTCAACCATATGTCATGTAGTGTTGTGTGGACAGTGAATCACATGTCATGTAGTGTTGTGTGGACAGTGAATCACATGTCATGTAGTGTTGTGTGGACAGTGAATCACATGTCATGTAGTGTTGTGTGGACAGTGAATCACATGTCATGTAGTGTTGTGTGGACAGTGAATCACATGTCATGTAGTGTACGGTGTTGTGTGGGCAGTGAACCATATGTCATGTAGTGTATGGTGTTGTTGATGCTGGTGGGTAGCCTTGTAAAAGCGTTCACTCGTCTAGCTGAAGACCTGGGTTCCAATTCCCATATGGGTACAATGGCCCATTCCTTTTGTCCCCTGCTGTGATATTGCTGGAATATTGCCCAAACCCAGTCCTTCTCTGTGTTGTGGCTATACCATACATGATGTATGTAATGTATAGAGTTCATGTGAATGGATTAATGATATATATCAGAGAGTTCTTCTGTAATGATGGCACCATGTTTGTGAGTCTGACATTGTCTTAGAAATAAAGTTATCTTGTTCAAACATGCAATTATATATATACTCCTTTCTAAAACTAAATGGAACCCAGATGAATCCTAAATTTCAGGATCAGTCTAGACTTGATTAAGACTTCTATTTATATATTCTCTTGAATCTGGAAAAACAACTGTATGTGACATCTGACAATGAGGTTCTCAAGTCAAGGTGAAGGTCAAGTTGGACTTGTCAACCTCTTCGTCAGATATGGATTGAGGTTGTGTCATGCAATGTTGTGACTTTGCTGTGATTTAGTGTTTTACCAATCACTGTTGTGAATGTGGTGTGGCTGTTTTTTTCATTTCTATATATGGCTGAATCCTTCATAGACATATGTGGTCTGTAACCTTTTAATTGTGTATTATCAGCTGCTTCTTGTGATGAATAGCATTTCCAGAACAGTCTTCATATGTAATTTTATTGGACAGATTCTTCTAAGTAATTCAGATTTGTTTGGGATAAAATTATGTAGAAACCTTGTATAGTCAAAATGTCTGAGACAGGTCAATGGTGTCAGGTGTCCTGCTGTCTTTGTCCTTGAAATGTTCTCAAAACAAACTTAGTTTCATTGGTATGGTTTGTAATTATCATATCATATCTGTAGTAAGGAATAGATTGTAGCATTGTTGGGACTGTCAAGGTTATTTACAGATAGATTACACTTTGCTGTCTGGTGTGTGTGTAAAAGGAATGGTTTCAGTGAATAGACTCTGTCATGCAGTAAGTAGCAATTTGTCAGTTCAAGTGGGAAACAATATACCCTTCATGTTAGGGGAAACTTTGAAAATAATAGAATGTGTCTCAACCTGATGGAATCTGACATTCACATGTAACTGAATATAGTCAGAAGTTAATTGATGGCAGAACTGAAATGTCACAAGTAAATCCCTTTATGGATGGCTGGAATTTGATTTCAATTTTCAAAACCAATCTACGAACGATATTGTTTAAAATCCTGTCCGTCCATATGATCTCATTGTTGCGTTTGGACAGAGGCGTTAAAATGTGTAATATATTTGATTAAAAATGATCAGTTTGGCGTGAAAAGTGATTTTGATTTTTGAAACAGACCAGAAACAATATCAGTGAAAGAATTGATGGTACTTTTGATGAGATGGTTCGTTGTTTTTGAACGCTCTTAACATGTGTGATCAACCGAAGATTTCAGATAGTGTGTGATGTTGACACAGTTTCCTCAGTCTGGAAAAACATTGATGTCACTTCCAATTACTTCATGAGTTGATTATTCACACATATCAAATTTGTCTCTGTGTGTAAAGAGTGCACAGTAATGATCCCAGATGGAGATGAACAATGTGTACAGTTCACCCTGCCCAGGATGGTTATGAGACTGATACTGTTTCCTTTACAACACCCTGTCCTCACACGCAGCAGGAGCTGTAGATTTTGCTTCAGTGAGCCTTGTCAATATTATTACAGTCTTACACCTGTAAAACAACCAAACATGGATTATGGCAAAAAAATCCACAGCTAGTCCATATTTTTAACCCCTGTGAAAGGCAGTGGTTTCCCATGGAGCTCCTAATGATTTGTAAATACAAGTTGTGTTATGACAGGTGCTCAGGGTGTGAGAGGATGTTTGTCCATCAATAAACCTTACGCTCACTCTTCAGGAATAAAGGTCATAATATATTATGCATTAATGAGAACTACTTTCATTGGAAATAACATTTTCCTGATCAGTGTCCCTATGTTCCTGAATAGGTTCAGCCAGTTTGATGAATTAATCAATAAGATGATGCAAAATAATCTTTAAAGATTGTAGGTGTATGTTAGTGATTGTTTTATTTCTTCACAGAATTTTTTCACGAAAGTGTATAAATAAGAAAAATTTTATCTAAATTCATCAAGCTGTAAGTAGTTGTCAGACGTCAGTGTCAGGCTTAGTGTGTTGTAATGACATACATAAGATTTCAAAAATCATTGTTGAAGATTTGATTAGTTGACCACATGCAAATTTTTTAACAACTTCTGACATATTGGATTTTTTTGTCGAGCCATGAGTTCATTTTAGTCATGAGTTTCGCTTTAAGTTTGCAAGATATCTCTGGCATAATAATACCTTAGATGTTGTTGCCTTGATAAACATTACACCTGTTGTAGTGAACACATTATAGGACATGGATGTGTTTTGTCGAGACAAATTCTGACAGATAAAGAATTATTAAGTTGTATTACGTGAACATAAAAGTATATTTTTTAGCATATTTGCCGAAGTTTGCTTCAGTTATGCTTGTGAAAGTACCTGAAAGCATGGTATCCTTTTTATTCTCTATTGAGAAAGTTTCTCACAGGAACATGCAGGATGTAAGGGTAATCGTTGATATTCAGGGGATTTGCTGTGGTATTGCTGGAATATTGCTGAAAGTGGCGTATTCAGAGGACACTAGTAGCCATGGTCAGGGGTTCTAAAATCCCATTGCCCCATGCGAGTCAGTTTTCATTTTGGGCAATAATGGTACTTGTCAGTGGACTACTAGATAATTTCCATTTATGGCTTCAAACTGCAAATAAACTTGGATTTAATTTCATATCTGCTCATAATGTAGCAATTACTTTTCACAGTAATAGTAATTTAGAGCTGGACTATTTATCACTCTTTGATAAATAGTCCAGTAAACTTTAGCATCAAACATTGTGTCATAAAATCAGGACAAGTGGAAAATTAGGACAAGTTATTTTCTTGAAGCCCCTTTTAAAAAAGAATCTTAATTCCCATTCTTTAACACTGTACTAAGATTACCTAAGTCGCTAAGGTAGCCTTAGTGTAATGTTAAAGAATAGGAGTTAAGGTTAACCTTAGTAGAGGCTGGTTTGTGGAAGGAGCCCAGGTGTCCCAGAATCCAGAGATAATATCATGCTCTGTTCCTGTGCTAGCACGATTATGGTGACATGCCACAATGTGATGGAAGTACATTCCAAGAAGCATCATACCCAAGTCACTGTTGTCTCTGAGATGATCTGAAATCTGTAATCAAGCACGAGTGACGCTGGCTCAGTATCGCTTCATCTGAATTTTTCCCTGCCAGAATTATGGGTTGTAATATTTCCCCTCTGACCAACGATGCATGTGTAAGAGGGAAATAGAAATAGATTGGTAGTTTAGACGTAGTGACTTTGATGATTGTGTTTCATCATATCCCATTGTGAATCATTGCTCGTAATATTGATCACTGGATGGTTTGGTCCTGGCTCAGTTATTTGCTAGATGGCGTTATACAGTGCCAAGAAATAACTGAAGTGTTTATGTGCTGTAAAGCAATATTATTTACCTTACCTCCCACATGAATGTCGTTTTCTGATTGGCTAAGTGCTCACCTATTATTTTCAGTGTACCCCATTTCCAAGTGAGGTACATTTCAATTTGTCTTACCTCACACTTAAGTGTCGTTTCCTGATTGGCTAAGTGCTCTTCTGTCATTTTCAATGTACCCCACTTACAAGTGAGATACATTGCAATGTACTCCGCTGCCCATGGCAACTAATTCAGTATTTCATGGTAGTACATCTTTATCTTGAATAACATTGAATCACGCATGATGCACAGAAATTACTGATGTTTTGTGAATGCAGACAGATGGAAGGGAAATAAATCTAAATTTGTTTTTCTTGTGTCGTCTGCAAAAACTAGCCATGGCAACGCAAAAAGATTTGCCTCACATTGCAATAAATGTATTTTGAAAAAAACATTCAAATGTAGTCCCTGTGAACATTGAGGGTACATCGACCCATGCCCCCACCTTGGCCAGTGAACAACTTATAATATACTGCCATAATGTTATACAGCTGTAACATAACTGCCATTAAAGTGTTGACTGCAAACAAGAGTACTTGTAGTATAGATGTCTGCTTGAATTTGGCACTATGAGTCATATCAGACAAGCTCCACATGCTGGCAAAACAGGCACAAGAAGCAATCGTCACCTGGCAGTAACAAAGAATTCCAGGAGATGTTTGTTTCATGTGTCTATTTTGCCAAGGTGTGGAAGTTGTTTTAAAATACCACTGAAGTAGCTATGAGATAAGTCCTAGTGGTGAATTCAACTAGAATTAATATTGCGAGTACTCATGAGATGCAGCCAATATGTTGACTGACAAACAAATACACATGCACTTATTTGTTTTAGACAAAAAAGACGGATGCAGTTTCAGTTACCAGACTCTATTTGAGGTTCTGACCACATTCTTTTGGATTTGTGTGTTTGGGTAGCCTAATGGATAAAACGTTCACATGTCACACCAAACCCTTGGTTTTGATTCCCCACATTGTACCTATGTGGGGAGTCCTATCTGGTGTCCAGACATAATATTGCTGGAATACTGATTAAAGTGGTCGGTCATTCAAGTTTTATTGTTACAGAAAATGCGTGTTTGATTACCTGAAGACATACTTGTAAATTGGGTGTTCTTCAACATGTTCAAGTTCTTTTGACTGGTGTGTGTACCAAACACTACAGTTACACTAGATCTTTACTAAAGTCTGCTTTGCCTGCCCTCTGTTTTCTAAACCAAATCCACAATATTTTTATGAGCTGTTTTTGATCCCTCTTGTACACTTTCTGCTTGTTTCATATTGGATCTGTGCTCTTTTGAAGTATTTGTTCACTGTGTCGTTAGACATAGGCTTTTGACACGTCATCGGTTTCCAATTGTGCAGGTTGATGCTCATGTTGTTTATCAGTCAATTGTCTGGTCCAGACTCGATTACTATTTCAGACTGCTACCATATAGCTGGAATATTGCTGAGTGTGGTGTAAAACTACACTCACTCATCCACTGGTAAGACAATGTCTCAGTGTTGACCAGATGGTCAATGATACTCTACTCGATGACTGTGTTCATTGTTGCCAAGTAAAGTACATCTTTAGGTTTTTATTTTCAGTCATTTCAAAGAGAGGTCGGCCTATTGGTGGAACATTTCATGCAAGTACCTCTTGAGAATGTCTTTCATATCTGCAACACTTTCATACATTAATGATAGAAGAGTTCTCATTTCTTTTAACATGAAAATATTGACATGTTATCTAAAAGGGATAGTTTTGTCAGATACTTTGTGCTGATGTTATAGCAACCAAATTGCCATTGTCCAAAATATTACTTCTCATCTTATTTCAGTTAATGGGTGCCTCAGCAGATGTCATAAAGTTTCACCACGACCTGTTCAACCATAATGGACTGATTGCTCGTATGTTTAGTACATGTATTTTTCAAAAATAAGTTTATGAGAGGCAGGTGTTTTGGGATAACATGGAGTTTTTTTTATCTCCCACAATGTATTTTCATAGGAAGGGGGTTATTAAAATGGGCCCTGTCCATCTGTCCATTCGTTTCTCTGTGCACATTCCTCTTTTCTGGACTGGTACTTTTAAACTGTTTACTACCACTTCGCCCAACTTGGCACCAGATAAATTGGATAGTGCATTTTCTGATTAAAATACTTTTGACTTTGACTGAATTTGGTGAGTGTGCTCTTTTCTGGAGCAAACTGTTCACTATTTCTAAACCAACCTTGGCACACTGATTGATCTGGTGGTGTAATGGTACCTTTTGGTAGTTTTTAATTACTGAATAAGGCCAGACCAGTTTTATTTCTTGTTTTACTGATACATCTGTCATATATTTTCAAGCATAAGAAAAAGATAAAAAAATATTTATCCTTGTATCAGAAAATAGAATCCTAATGTTTATATTGGCCAGAAATGTAAACTTACAAGAAACATGTTTTTAGATTGTGTTTTTTCCCCCATATATTGCCAAAAGTGAAATACTTTGAGTAATTTGATTGGCGATTGTATTTTTTATTTTGTTTCCCTCCTGCTGTTAGGTTTTTTGAGAACAAAAATCCATAAAACAAGAAATAAATCTGGTGTGGCCTAAAACATATTTCTGCATTTGCATGGCAACAACTTTGATTTTGACTGAATTTGGTGGTAGTGTTCTTTTCTGGAGCACAGCTGTAAAACCATTCAATTTTTCTTCACCAAACTTGGCACATAGATTGGTCTGATGGTGTGTTTGGACCATTTGAATTTCTGATAACAAGGGAACAATTATCACATCTTATTTTAGAAGTTAGGGTTTGTGCAAATTGGAATTGTCTTAATATTCCTTTTTTAGAATGAGCTAGTCTGTTCTTTTGGGGAGAGCTGGAAATCCATATGTATGGAAAAGCAAGTATTCCTGTATGTGTTACCAAACCAGGAATTCTTTCTGTGAGTAAGGGTCAGGTATTCCTCCTGTATCTGAGTTGGATATTCCTACTTTGTCGAGAGCAAGGTATTCCTTCTGTGTCAAAAGAGTCAGGTATTCCTATAATAGGATCCAGGTATTCCTTTTCTGACAAAACCAGATATTCTTTCTTTTGAAGAGCAAATTATTCCTTCTGTGTGGGTGCTAGATATTTGTTCTGTATCTAAAGAGCCAGGTATTCCTTCTGTGACAAGAGCCAGGTATTCCGTCTGTGACAAGAACCAGGTATTCCTTCTGTGACAAGAACCAGGTATTCCTTCTGTTACAAGTGCCAGGTATTCCTTCTGTGGTAAGAGCCAGGTATTCCTTCTGTGACAAGAACCAGGTATTCCTTTGATGTCAGAGCTAGATATTCCCTCTGTATCAAAAGACCCAGGTAGTGTTTCTATAACAATATGCAGGCATTCCTTCTCTGATAAGAGCCAGATATTCCTTCAAGAACCCAGAGGGTATTCACCCAAGGGTAGTGTTTGTCTCTAGAGTAATACTATTCTGTTAGTGGTGAGGGTTGATACGCTTCCCCGCCCAGAGAGGCAGGTGTGCTGAGCGAGGGGAAGGAGGGGACTGAGATTGTTGGGCCTGCTAGTCATCCACTGTCATCACAATGCTCTCCGTCTCGGCTCATTGTCGGGCACGTGTGTCTGCAACTTGGGGCGTTTAAACGGACTTCTCATAATGTAATCCTCACCTCAAACACCCTGTGTATGTGCGTCTCTTTTACACGTCATTATTCTCACCCATCCTGTGGGAATAGGTTATATCAGGAACGTTTAAAAAATCTCTGTCCTGTCAAGTCTTCTTGACTGAAGACTTTCTAAGGAAGAAGTGGAAATTGACTGACTTACATCAGAGTGTTGCACTGTAGAGGATCTGGAACATTTAGTGAACAATTAATTGTTTGATCATTGTCTGCCACGACTCCTATCCCCGAGTGACATAACGAGGTATTATGGAATACAGCACTGATCATGTGATCTGGTCTGAAACTTGGCAGCTGATGTCTGTCTAATTGCACGTTATTTCACATTGTCATTGACACAAACCTCACCAGGATGACGACAGCAGGTTACCGAGGTTCTGCCTCTTCGGTGGATTGTATGCCCTTGTACAGCTCTTATGTCTTGAAGGTAGGTTCGCACAAGGCACTTGATCATCACTTTGGGGTTCATTATTTTCATGGAGCCATTATCGTGTCTGAATTAATCCCAGGAAGCTGTTGTGTTGAGGTTCTGTTGACATTGATTCCTGTGATGCTGTCAACTGCTTGTTTAGCTGTCACTCTTTCAGTGCTCAAAGTTTCGACAGTTCTGATGCAGAATTGAGACATTAAGATAAGATGGTTGTGCCCTTCAGATAGTTGTTAAGAAATCTGTTTCAATCCCAACAAATACCATGAATATATTTTCATTCAATTTATATGATTTTCAAATTGTGATTAAAAAGGAGTTGCATTTTAGGAAGCAAGTAGGGATTAAGTAAGTATTGTCACAAAGTGGAGATGGAGAATTGACATGTTGATTTTGAGAACTATTCATTTTCATGCCTGTTCTACATTCACAATGACATTAATCCTTGTCATTTTAAAAATCCATTGATTAGTTGTCTGTATGGTTAGAAAGAATCATTTGTGTGTGCAAGTTAAAAATTAATTTACTTTAGCATTTATGTATGTTTCTGATTGTGAAATATGTGACTCAGTCTTTTAGTCTGTGTTGTGTAATTGACATATCTTTCTGATGTCCTTGCACAATGCTAATGTTTGGGAGACAATAAACCAGCCAATGTTGGATTATAGTTTAGCTTGACTGAAGTACAGTATGCCACTAGCAAAAGAATTTTCGCATCCAACAATAGGTTCAAACGGCTGTAAAATTTGTGAAGGTGTTTAAGTTGCACTTCATTTCATTGTACCTCAAATATGTTAATCACAAAGAGATTTTCACAGTAAATGAAACTTTAGACAGTTTTATTTTTATATGAGCTGTGATGTGTTCATATGGATTTTTATGTATATGGATGAAGTATGTTTTTTTCACCTCTTGATCTTCTTTTGTTGTTATATTTGTGTGTTTAACTGACTGTTGATGACATATCTTTATTATCATGTTATGTGAGAGTAAATGTAGTGGCTGTTACATTCATCATTTCTTTGACCGCTTGGTATCATCCCTGAAATAGTGATATCTATTCACGTTAACATCATTTTCATGCTACATCATACTCTCCTGTCAGCAGACATTGTTTAAGTTAAGTGTTTTGTAAATTGTCTTTTATGGTATCAACTTTTATCAAGATTGAAAATGTTTGTATTTTGTAAAAGTGATTTTGCAGTTGGTTCAACAGCTCCTCATTTCCTACTCCATTTAACAATATTATTATTGTTTTCATGATAGTGTTCATGATCCATCAGTTTCCCTATACTTGTACAGCATCATATATTATCAGATCACTTGTGACTGGAAGGTAATTTTGTTTGATATGAATGGTTTAAATAAATCGACACACTTTTTAGCATTAACATACTTGATATATAGGGAAAAGATATTCAGAAGATCAATGCATTATACAAACACATGCTATGTTGAATACACACAATATCTCTAGTTAAAGTCGTGTCTTATTTCAGTACTACTAACAGTAGGATAAAACAGTTTCACCCAAAACGTTTATAAGATGAGAACAAAGAAATGTGAATTGAAGCAGATTCACTCACTCCGAAAAATTGATAATGAATTAATTACAAACAGTACTAAGCAGTAAACTTGAGGTGATCTCCTAGTCTGTCTCACAGTCCCTGAACCACACTATTTTGCCTACTGCCAAGACTTCTCTGCAATGCTGAAGCCTTAAATGAAGCAAGTCTAGATTTCCTCAGGTTCTGAATCTCTGGTCTCCCCAGGGCTCCATTTTTATTTAAATATGTTTATTGGTTACTATCAAAATTATTTATTCAGAGACTATGCTTAAAACTAGTGATCTCCCTCTATGCTTTGTGTTGAAAATCTAAACCAGTCACGTTGAACAGCATCTTATATTCTTGATTAATCCCTAAAAAGTACTATTTGAAATTTATTGAAATGAATGTTAAATGGCAGGAATTATAATCCTTTGATCACGGTAATACAAATAAATATTTTCACCATTATAGACAGATATTTACAGACAGTGGTTTTATAGGGGAAATTTCTGTATTGCATTAATTAACAATTTATTTTGTTTTGCTTTGTTAGTTCTAGAAGGAAACGATAGGATTAGTAATAAAATGTTCTTGTGATGAATGCTCATGGCACATTACTTCAGGAAAAACTGAACCCCAAACAAATTTTCTGCTTTGTAAACTTATGCCAGACCTTTTGGTGAGGGACAATGTTTTTTTCATCCTTAGTCCGTGATTTATAGGCTATTTGCTTCTTATTAACAAAACATCAAAGAACTGGTGGCCCAATAAATGTGATTCTTGCATGCAGACCTTCCTTTAATACATTCAGGGTGAGATAGTCTCATTTGTTTATTGATTAGCTTGATTTTGTTCAAATTACTTTGAAACAAATCAATCAGAATCTGTCTTTTTAGAGAACTTCATCAAATCATTTTCATGTGAAATTATTTATGAGTGTCTTCAAACAATTCCTACAGATAGATTTTAGATAAGATTAAACAATCTCAAGTGAGAAAAATAATTTGTTTCTTCAGTTTGAGTTGATTGGTGTTTTCTCCAGTGATGGATTAACATGAGATGTGTGGCAAGCTAGGCAACATCATGGAAACAGGTGCTTTGTCAAGCCTTGATGCGAGATATCATGCTTAATTCAAGGGAAAGGAGATATTATGATGTCTATATTTATGTTTCTTTATCTTACAAGATGGTATAAGGCTGGTTCATTAGTCTTGCAAAGAAAGGCATCCCAAAGGCGTGCTTGTGGTCTCCTGATTGTGGGTTTGGTTTTCTGATTTGCTCTGATTATTATTGTTTGTTTGTCCAGATGATGATTTGTCTTGAGAATAAAATTGTCAGTGTCTGAAGCTGGAACCACTGTATCTTTATATCTGGGGTACATTTCAAAGTAGTGTCAAACTTGCTCATCCCAAACTTTTGAAGCCTGTGCTTCCGAGTGCAACATACTGACGTAGACATTGGTTCATTAAGTAAAATATACAACCATGGAACATATTGACATGTATGGCAGTGTAGCTAAATTGTATATACAACAATGTAGTGTACATGTACAAAACTGTAGGATATGGATATCTACAACAGCACATTATGGGCATATACAAAACTCTATGATATGAACGTACAGCTTTGTATGATATGGACATGTACAACACTGTATTGCCTGGACATGTACAACATTGTATGATATGGACATGTACAACACTATATGACATGGGCCTACAGCACTGTATGACATTGACATGTACAACATTGTATGATATGGACATGTGCAACATTGTAGACAGATAGACAGACAGACAGATAGACAGATTTATTAAATAAAGAGGCCTTGGGCCCATAACACATACATTTTGCTTATATATATATATGCTAAGTTGGTGAATATATAATCACCAAGCAGACACAAGTATGGAAATATGTTAATAGTGGTGGGTCAGTGTTTCCATCCTTAATATGAATACATATACAGGGATTCACTAGGCATGGTAGAGACATCACTATATACCAGCAGTAACTACAGTAATAGCAATAAAAAACAAAAACAAAAAAACAATACTTATGGATTAATAATGCAAACTCTCGCTTACCCTACTTATGTAGATACAGACACACGCAATGCAAAGTAGAGGCATTACTGTGCCAGATGTAACTGCAAGGCTAAATGCTTATGGGTTAATGGTGTTGACTCTCAAACCTTATACAAATATAAACCTACACTATGTAGGTTGAAACATTGCATGATGTCAGTAAATTCAACATATCTTGCAACACATAATGAGATTTAACATAAGGCACAATCAGGTATATATATTTCTTTCTAAGATTTTCATAGGCTTCACAGATAAACAGTACATGCAGCTCATCTTCAATAAAATATTTGTCCTTACATTTGCAGAAAAAAACAAACCCTATCATTAAATTCTTTCTTGTTATATCTACCAGTTTTTATAGCAAGACCAAAATTTTGGCATTGAAATCTAGCCAATGAGCATTGTAAGTAATAAAGAATATCACCTAACAAATTTGAATCTACATTTAGCAGTGATTTAAATTGCCTATCGTAATTACACTTCGAAGAAGTGCAACACTGTATGATATGGACATGTACAACACTGTATTATATGGACATACAACACTATGGTGTGGATATGTACAACACTGTATGCATGCTATGGACATGTACGACATTGTAGGATATAGAATTGTACAACACTGTATGATGTGTGCATGTTTCATCTGACTCCAGGGTGTCGTAATCAGCTTTATGGCTTAAGCATAGACAGTGCAAAAAATACAAACACAGAGCTGGGGAAGGGGGAACTGGGGAAGTAATCAGGTGTTATTTGCCATGACACTTATCCTCCCAGTTATCGATGGTTTTGGTCTAATCAAGGTTTGTTGCTTTAAATATTTAACTTGGCTGCGACAACGCAGTGTTAAAGGAGAAGAGACAGACACAAAACATTTCATTAGCAAATCCAGGATTAGTTGCCACAAAGGTTACATTTGATTGTGTCATTTCCTTTTTTATGTTTCATGGAGAATTTGCAGGGATCATAAGGGTGGCAATGAAATGTTTCTTTAATGCTTTTGTGTAAAGGAAAGCTATGAATCTAACTTTCTAATGAAAACATGACCTTTGCAAGTTGTCATTAGCAACCAGAAATCCTGTTGAAAGATGCATTGTAAAATGGTTCAAATGTGATTCAAATCCTTGAAAAGAGGATTAGCATATGGTGATGACTAGTTTTTGGGTTATTTCTTGGAAAAAAAAAATATTTGTATGTTGTATTATGTTCTCTGTAGATAGGAGTTTTGACGTTACATTGCCACAATGGCTCCTGACAATCAGGTTTTTATTCATATTTCAATAAATGCGAAACATTATCAGTATGAAAACACTGAAATCAAATGTCCTTTTTGTTAATAGCGGTCCTTAGAATTAAATACTACACAGCATGCTTCAAGAAGAGCAAGATTTAAAAGACTGAATTATAAGTGAGTTTGGTTTAACACCATCTTGAACAGTATTTCAGTTATGAAATATTTTGTCAGCTGGTCATGAACGAGCAAACCACAAAGACCCTAGACTTTCTTAATTTCAAACTCTGAAGTATGATTGAGTTGAGTGTATTGCTGTTTTGAATGGTATTGGGTGTTGGAGGAGAGCCCTAAGTATAACGCATCTTACAGGTCTATGGCGATGTTATAGTACAGGTTAACCAAGAGCGCCGATTTTGGAGGTTAAGAATTTCTGCATCCTGTACGCAAGAAAATTGGCAATGGATGTACTGAAATTTATTAGTGTGTCCAGAGGGGAGTAAAAAAAGTTCAAATACTTATTGTAAAATTCCAATCAAGTAACAATAAGTTATCACTGTATCTGCTACTAGCTGAGTTATGGTATCAGTTGCAATTTAATTGCTGTAACAATTTATGTGATGATCATGATGCTTAATACAATAACAGTATTAATATTTAAGTGTCTGTCCATGTTGTTGTGAGGAATACCTGGAAAATGAAGAGTTTAGTCCCTGAGATTCCAGGTAAATCCCTGGAAGAGTCATAGTCAGGGTGAAACTTGACTTGAGTTGACAAAGGCTGGTTTCAGAATACCTAAAGGAAAACAATTTATCTCTTCTGATAAAACTTCTGTAAGTTTTGTTAATATGTATGGAATTTGCTCTTGAAAGACCTTTCACATTTTTTTTTCCTCTCAGACTTCACTATGAATACTTCTGTAATATTTCAGTGCTGTTGCAGTGTGTCTCAGATTTGACACCGAAACTTTAACCAACATCATTACCAATTGAATCAACAAGAGATACAATCTCTATGCCTGAAAATAAGACTAGACATGTCCACATGGAGCAACATAACATGAGATGCAAGAAGATATTATGGTAACTGATTAGTTTTCAAGAACATACTGCAACTATTATTTCTAAAGGCAAAAGTAATTCATTCTGTTGCTAAGTCGCAGAATCTGATTGGGTTAAACAGCTGACTTTATATACTAGTGATTAAGTGCCATACTCTGAGGGTGTGGGTTCAAATCCCGGTTGGGGATTCAGCCCAAGAAAAGTAAAAGAATTTATTACTTTAGGCCAGACCAATTTTATTTCTTGTGTTATAGATTTTTTGTCCCCAGCAAACTTAAAGGCAGGAGGGAAGAAAATGCAAATAAACTCACCAGTCAAGTAATATTCCTTCTACATGTTTGAAGTATTTAACTTTTGGCATTTATGAAGTGTGGATGGGGCAAAAAACAATCTAAAATATAATTTTCTTGTAAAGTTACATTTTTGGCCATTAAAGATATTAGGATTTTATTTTTTGAGCAGGTAAAGTTATTTTTTATTCTTTTTCTTATTCTTGAAAAAATATGTCAGATGGATCCATAAAACAAGAAGTAAAATTGTCTGACCTTGCTCAGATTTAGTGACATTGATATGTAGGATTTGACTGATTCAACAGTGTATAGGTTGTGAAGCAGTTACACACCACTGTCATGATATCATAACCTTTTCTTCAAGGTATCAGATAAATTTGTCTGAGAATAGGATTGTGTATTTAAACTCTTAGCAAGGAAATTATACTCTGTTTGTGAAATGTTGTGTTTTGCAAGAGAACTTAAACAGTGTAATGCCTACGTGATTGACTTTTAGTGGAAAATGAGTACCAGTACTACTTCCCAGCCAACAGTTCTTATATTATGTATAATGTAATAGTTTCTGTATAAGTAGTTATCATACTGGAGCTAGTGGTGATGCAGCAGGATGTGAAGTGTCAGTTGTCTTGGAGACACTACCTAACTCAGTCAAGACAGCCAGCCTCCTTCATGATATGAGACATGTAAATACAGAGGCAATCCTTGAACCTCCCACAGCTTGTATGTGGAGGATGAGGTAAATGGATAATACCTATCTTTAATCACAAGTCTACATAACTTTGTCCTGTACTTGGTTAAAGGGATGACTGGACTTTTGTATAACAGACTATCATGTTTACTCTGTCCATGGTTGTTAGTTGTATGACCGCTATCATCCATACTCATATTTGTTCTCCTGAAGAAAGCATTGATATTAACTTAATTTTCTCAAGTCTTTTTGGTAGAGTTGGACAGAAACTTGAAAACATTAAATTATGACCATGAGTGTAGATTGAACAGAAACGTTATGATGTTTTAACCCCAAGAATGAAGTTAAAACACTGAAAGAGGTATTTCAGGAATAGAAAAGAAGTTTGGGTGATGGAAAGAGCATTTTAGGGGCATGAAAAAAGATATTGTAAAATGTGGATGAGAAATATTTGAGAATGAAGCAGATTTGAAAGTGGAAAAATGATAATTGTGTCATTTATGAGATCTTTACTAAATACTGATGCGGTATTTTTGAAACTTGATAAATATATTGAAAATGACCTATATTTTAGGCAAGAATGAGAAATATTTCAGCAAATTTTCAATACAGTTAGATATTTTTAAGGAGCATCTTAAAGGTCACATGCAACGTAAAACACAACTTTGCAGATTCTGGTACCTTTCGGTATGCACTTACTGAAACAAATCATAAAAATGCCAATTCAACCTATAAAGTTGAAAAAAAACGCGATGAAAAAAAAGCCCGCGAAATCGGAGTTCAAACGTATCACTAAATTCCCACCAGCGCTGGGGGGAAAACTGGTTTCAGCAGCTGTGCTGCGCTGCGTCCATAACGCATGCGCAGTGAATAGGTTCGCGGAGCTTGAAACAGTATACATGCCCAGCGTCTGAGGTCGTGAGCAGTAGTCTAATCCTGGTTGTGTACACAAACAAGTAAATGATCTACTCGTTACGTAAAACAAACTTGTTGATTGTGGTAAGCAGTCTCTGTCACAGAGAAAGCTCAGTGTCTGGTTTATTCACACCTAGATGTCTGCCTGCCTGTCTGCTAAAGACAACATGCAGTACACAGCTTCAGTCATTGACCACGTGCAATTTGAACTTAACACCTATCAGACTATACAACATAAAGAAAATAAGTTGATTTATGACTCGCGCACCCGAGTCCCGTCTCTGCCACATTATGTAATTCGGCACGTGTGATACACATGACATGTTTTTATGTCTGTGGGTTGCAAACAAACTACATTCACTTTTTTCGGATGACTGGATCTGACGGAAACTGGTGTAAACTCTTGTCAGTTTCAAGTCCTGCCTTGTACTTGGATGAATGACAAATTCCAGCCGCACTGTTGTTTACCATCTCTACTGAAGTGATTTTTGACTGGATCTAGCGCAAATTCGGAGAACATGTATTTTCAAAACCCAACATCTCTATATACATTCTTCATGGATAACGACTTGTTTTAGTGTGTATGATTTTGTTTGACAACAGTATATGAATCCATACTGAAAAGTCGCATCAAGTACACAAAAAGAAGTTGTTATCCATAAAGAATCTTACTTTCTTGTGACTGGCTATACTTCTAAAATGCCCATCAAACAGATCATCTTTCTGTACACACAATGAGCCCTCAGCAGATCAGCAAATGAAACAGCCAATCAGAATCCGTCGTTACACTTGAGTGCACATCCAGGTGCTAAGACTGGGTTCGGTCTCCCGAGGGCTTCGTTTCGGGGGAAGTAAGCCCAAGTACAAAATATTGCACGTGATTGTACGCTTATAATTTTGTTTATTTGTTTTTTTTAAAGCAGCAATGTATATTTTATGTCATGAATAAGTGATAAATGTGTTTTAATCATGTTTGATTTTTTGGTTGCATGTGACCTTTAATGACATTCTCATATGTACATAAGCGAGAAACAATCCCCACCAACATCACAGTAACTGCCAGAAACTGTAACAGCCTGGCTGTTCATCTCATAAAGAGGATCTTCCTTCACTAGGACTTGTTGTCCTATTTCCATGTTGGATCACACAGATTAGCAAGAAACATACATAGCCAACATCACCTTAACAGCCACAAATGTAACGGTTGGGCTGCTAATTGCCTGAATCTACCTTAGACTTGTTGTCCAATTTCCATGTTGGATTGTATAGATTAGTGAGAAACAAACCCCACCAACAGTACTAACCACAGTCTGTAACAGTCAGGCTGCTCATTGCTGGAAGAGGATCTACCTCAGACTTGTTGTCCAATTTCCATGTTGAATTGTATAGATTAGCGAGAAACAAACCCCACCAACAGTACTAACCACAGTCTGTAACAGTCAGGCTGCTCATTGCTGGAAGAGGATCTACCTTAGACTTGTTGTCCAATTTCCATGTTGGATTGTATAGATTAGTGAGAAACAAACCCCACCAACAGTACTAACCACAGTCTGTAACAGTCAGGCTGCTCATTGCTGGAAGAGGATCTACCTCAGACTTGTTGTCCAATTTCCATGTTGGATTGTATAGATTAGTGAGAAACAAACCCCACCAACAGTACTAACCACAGTCTGTAACAGTCAGGCTGCTCATTGCTGGAAGAGGACCTACCTCAGACTTGTTGTCCAATTTCCATGTTGAATTGTATAGATTAGTGAGAAACAAACCCCACCAACAGTATTAACCACAGTCTGTAACAGTCAGGCTGCTCATTGCTGGAAGAGGATCTACCTTAGACTTGTCCAATTTCCATGTTGGTTTTCTGCTTACATTTAAGATATTTGAAAGTTAGCCCCTTAATACAAAAAAATCACTTTGAAAGCTTTTCTGTCTTTTTATGAAATGCTTAGAGGGAATTAACATGGTAAAAAGTATGGAGTACTAATGCATTATTTATTCAATCAATGATTGCTTTGCAGAAGTTAAATGAAAACTTGATGTGGTAAAAGGTGGTTTTGAAGTTTTATGACATTTGGTCCTGAAAA
Organism: Haliotis asinina; assembly: GCF_037392515.1. Taxonomy (NCBI): domain Eukaryota; kingdom Metazoa; phylum Mollusca; class Gastropoda; order Lepetellida; family Haliotidae; genus Haliotis; species Haliotis asinina. The sequence continues at coordinate 46,524,909 of NC_090291.1, read as the reverse complement.
CAAATGAGACTGTTTTTCTGGTTAAGATAAGAACTTCCCCCTTGATAAGAAAGTGTCAGGAATCCTTTTGCTGATTAAAGCTAGAATCTTTGGTGCTGTGTTGAAAAACAAGTGCATTTGTTGGGGTGGAGGATGAGTTAGGAAACATAATTACATTTGTTGGACTTTGAAGAGGAACTTTTCCAGAAAAAAATGTCAAGCTGATATCGATGCTGATTATACTTTAATTTTTGCAAATTACAGAATGGGTTCGATATTACCAATTCTTATTTTGGAGAGCAACTTTTTGATGCTATTCCACTTGATGTAATTGCAATGTCTGATGAGATTGTGGTAAGGATTTAGAGAAGTCAACAGATCTCTTTGTGAAGTTTGAGTGCTGTTCCTGTCACCTAGTAAAGGCATTTTCTTCCAGTTATCCCTTGGTGTTTTCAGGTTATGGTTAGTGAGTCTGATTTAACCTTGAGTTGAAAGTGTTCCTTTAAGTGATTTTCACTGCTGTTTTGTCTTCATGGACAGCGGAATATGTTCTGGCAGGTAATCCAGATTGTTTTCTGGTACTGCAAGTAAAGCAGGTTGCAGGTTGCAGGTTGCAGTCAAAGTAAAGTAAGGCTCAATATGATTCATTACATGGCTATACTGTGTCTAACAAACCCTAGTAGAAGGTTGCGTCAGGTTATTTTTGAGTGACCTATGGCCGTCCAGTCAAATAGAAGACAGATGAACGGATGTATCCAATCAAACAATAGCAACTGTTTAGAGTTCAGCATGACTTACAGAGTTCACTGACTCTGATCTCTCAACAAACAAAAATTCACATATAACACATATATATTAACTGCAGTATATACGCATTTGCCTTTCTGATGACATGGTTACCATTAGCTGATATCTGCAGTATATACGCATTTGCCTTTCTGATGACATGGTTACCATTAGCTGATATGCGCAGAAACGAAATTAACAAAAATCGCTATTATCAGTGACTCTTTACTCAGTGTTGCTGAGTGCTCCATGTGCATTGCTTGGATGTGATTGTACGAAAACAGCATTCGCAATCATTTGGTACAAACCTTTTCGAGGTGAAAGTTCAAAATGTATTTGCGAATGTCTGCTTTCTCGATTTGGTAAGCTATGTTGTGATTGGTCAGTTGACACGACCTTCTACCTGGGTTTGTTAGACTCAGTAGTAGCAGTGTTTACTAAGACTGGAGCAGGACAAAACCCAAAACTAGTGTTTTCTTGGACATAAACACTTCAGTGACCAAGCCGAAATATGATGATGACAAAAACCAGAAATCATAGTCAGAGCATGTGGCATGATGGATGCATCATGATACAAATCTGGCATATTTAGTTAGATTCTAGCACTCATTAGATTCTGGTACACTATGGGAGATTCTGGCAGAGATTATGTAGGAGAGTGACACACTTTGGGACTTTCTGGTACACTGTGTGGGATACATCTTGTAAGAGAAGAGGGGTAGCCTGTTGGTTAAAGTGTCTGCTTGTCATGATTGAGATCCAGGTTCGATTCTTCACATTGGTACATGTGAAGTTCATTTTTGGTTTTGAAATGTTGCTTAGAGTGGTGTAAAACCATACTCGCACTCTCACACTTTTTGTTGAGGAAAGGCACTAGTTTACATCTGTATTGTTGATGTTTCTGTACACAAAAAAGGCTTCAAATCATTGAGACAACATGTGAAGTACGGCATAGTTTCTGATGTCATCTCAGTGACGGAAAAAACATCATAATCATTGTTTTTGTAAGAAAGACATGATAAGGTATTATTACCCTTGTGTGTTCAACATCATAAATATAAATGAAGAAGATGAATGGGTAATATGCTCATCAAATAATTAAATTTGAAGAATTTGATTTAATTTGCCAAATGTGTTTGCTGATGTGAAAATGAAGTTGTACCACATGACACCACTTTTTTGACCTGGTCCCAGTGATTCATGCAGGTTGGAACCTATCTGGATAAATGTTTAAATACTTTGTTGGGTTTCTTTGTTGCTTCACAATCAGCTATGGTGGTGGTCTGTAAATGACGGACCAAACAACCCATTGATCATGTGTGGAGGCCTATTGGTTTAAGTATTCTCTTGTCACACTGAAGACTGGGGTTCAGTTCTACATATGGGTACAATGTCAGTCTAAGTAAACTTAGTCTCAGTGTATTTCGTTACACTCCACCACTGAGTCTAACAAAACCTAGTAGAAGGTCATGTCAGGTAACCTTTGAGCGACCAATGACCGTCTAATCAAACGCAAGACGGTTAAATGGATTTAACCAGTCAGACAACGGCTACTATTTCGGGATCGGAGGGACTTTCCAAAATTTCAGATCACTGACACAGATCTCTCCACAAACAAAAATCCACATATAACACAATTATTTGACCTGCAGTATATAGGGTTTGGGGTTTCTGTTGACATGGTTACCATTAGCTAATACATTGTAGTCCCGCAAGATGACATCGTTGATTACTGCCAAAAACACCATTTTCAGCGACTGTTTACTCACGGTTGTCATGGTTGTACATATACCTTGTGCATCACCCGGAAGCGAGCTTATGCTAAATAGCATTCGGAATCGTTTGGGTATGAACCTTTTCGAGATAAATAGTTCAAAAGGTATGTGCGAATGTCCACTTTCGCGATTTGGTAAGCTGCGTTCTGATTGGTCAGTTTCAAAGTTTCCTGACACGACCTCCCTTAAGGTTTTGTTAGACTCAGTGGTGGAGTGTAACGAAAAGCACTCAGGATAAGTTTACTTAGACTGGGTACAATGTGTGAAGTTTGTGGTGATATCGCTGGAAAATTGCTAAAAGCGATTGCTAAAACTAAACTCATTCACTCTGATGATCAGCATCATGGGCACCGTTTGAAATGATTGGGATGACGTGTCAACAAATCATCGATCATGACCAATTCTAGCCCTGAACTTCAAATGTTCTTAAATGCGTAAAATGTGTTACCTCTGATGATAGTGTCAAAAGAGATTAAGGATATGGTACATACATCTTACACTCTATATGTCACCAAGTGGGAACAATGAATTGCAAAATAATTCAAAACCAGGAATACTGTAGTGACTCCTTATGAAGATATTATGGTATCCACATAAGAACATCATAGTGTCTTAGTAACTATTTCATAGTGTCTTAGCAACTATTTCCAGTGATGAGTATTAAGATACCAAACACTAGGTACAAGGATTCATTATTGTATACAATATTGCCATCAGATAGACTAGTGTTTCTTTTGAGTTACAACTCATCATTCTCATTGTTTTCTTTTGGTGACAAACTGACTGTATGTACTGAATGTATTCAAAGACTGATGTTATGTGGACAAGTAAGGATCAAACAGAAAGAAAGAAAGTTTTTGACATGCACTTGATGCATGTGGACATCAAAATTAGGTTGGTTGTTTTATCCAGTTAAATCAAGTCCTTGCCAATAAAGACCTTGTACTGTGGCATGTTTGAAACCCACAAGTGGGATGTGGTTAGACAAATAATGAAATGGGCTAAAGCATGCAATAGCCAAGCCATGCAATCAGTCACAAGGCGGCTACAGAAGCTATTGCCCTATGTTGCCAGTTTACATCCAGTTTTATTGCCAGTTGCTTCTTCAGCCGTATTCCCATGATAAGATGGTAAACCAAAGTTCATGTTGCCAAACTTGTCAGTATAGTTACCTCAGGCTACAATGAATAAGTATCTTATTTGGTAACAGTCCCACTGGTAACCCTCGCTTGAAATGTATTCTGTTCTTAGGCATAGACTGATTAAAGGTCACATGCAACGTAAAATACAACTTTGCAGATTCTGGTACCTTTCGGTATGCACTTACCGAAACAAATCATAAAAAATGCCAATTCAACCTATAAAGTTGAAAAAAACGCGATGACAAAAAAGCCCGCGAAATCGGAGTTCAAACATTTCACTAAATTCCCACCAGCGCTGGGGGGAAAACTGGTTTCAACAGCTGTGCTGCGCTGCGTCCATAACGCATGCGCAGTGAATAGGTTCGCGGAGCTTGAAACAGTATGCATGCCCAGCATCTGAGGTCGTGAGCAGTAGTCTAATCTAGGTTGTGTACACAAACAAGTACATAATCTACTCGTTACGTAAAAAAACTTGTTGATTGTGGTAAGCAGTCTCTGTCACAGAGAAAGCTCAGTGTCTGGTTTATTCACACCTATATGTCTGCCTGCCTGTCTGCTTAAGACAACATGCAGTACACAGCTTCAATCATTGACCACGTGCAATTTGAACTTAACACCTATCAGACTATACGACATAAAGAAAATGAGTTGTTTTATGACTCGTGCACCCGAGCCCCGTCTCTGCCACATTATGTAATTAGGCACGTGTGATACACATGACATGTTTTTATGTCTGTGGGTTGCAAGCAAACTACATTCACTTTTTTTCGGATGACTGGATCTGACGGAAACTGGTGCAAACTCTTGTCAGTTTCAAGTCCTGCTTTGCACTTGGACGAATGACAGATTCCAGCCACGCAGTAGTTTACCATCTTTACTGACATGATTTTTGATTGGATCGAGCGGAAATTCAGAGAACATGTATTTTCAAAATCCAGCATCTCTATATACATTCTTTCTGGATAACGACTTCTTTTAGTGTGTATGATTTTGTTTGACAACAGTATATGAATCCATACTGAAACGACGCATCAAGTACACAAAAAGAAGTTGTTATCCATAAAGAATCTTACTTTCAAGTGACTGACCATACTTCTAAAATGCCCATCAAACAGATCACCTTTCTGTACACACAATGAACCCGCAGCATATCAGCAAATGAAACAGCCAATCGGGGGCCGTCGTTACACTTGAGTGCACATCCATCCGCTATGACTGGGTTCGGTCTCCCGAGGGCTTCGTTTCGGGGGAAGTAAGCCCAAGTACAAAATATTGCACTTTTGAATCGCGATTGTACGCTTATAATTTTGTTTATTTGTTTTTTAAAAGAAGCAATGTATATTATACGTCATGAATAAGTGATAAATGTGTTTTAATTATGTTTGATTTTTTGGTTGCATGTGACCTTTAAGAATCTATAGGTTACAGGTAGAAATTTTTCCTAACATTTTATTGTAAATGTTTTCTAAATGCCATTTATTTTTAGCTGTCCTGAAATTTCAGTTTGTTTTGATGCTCTGATGCGTTTTGACATGCAGCACTTTCATCTACTAAATTGCTCAAACCCTTTCGGTAACATGTCTGCTATTTTGAAAGTGTTATTTGGCCAGTAAATCAAACATTTTGTGTATGTATTATTATGAAATAATCACTGGGTTTTTATACTTTTTTGTCTATATCACACTTCTGTAACATCTTTTTCAATGGGGTTGGTGAGTTAGCACAGCTGTATTTGCACACCAAAGACCGCAGTTCAAGTCCCTTCATGGGTTCAGTGAGTGAAGCCTGTATGTGGGGTCTTTTTCTGTGATATTGCTGGAAATTTGAATGTTGCTGAAAGTGACATAAAACCCAACTGACTCACTCTTGAGGGTGTGGTGGGTAAGCTGGCTAAAGCACCGGGCTAGTGATCCAACGAGGCTGAGGTGTCAGGATCGAGCCCAGTGTGGCCGGATGTAGATACCTTGGAGTCAACTTTGTGTGCAGACTCTTTCCATGTTGTGACAGCCCCTAGTGTACAGTTACACAACCCTGTGCACTTAAAAGAAACCAAGAATCCACTGGTATATGACCAGATAGTGGCCAAATGAATACATGCATACACCTAGTTGCGGGTACAGCAAACTTGGACAAAATACTGTGGCTGTGTCCCAGTCCACCTAGCTGTGAATTGAGTACCTCGTTAGGATGTGAGAGCCACCATAAACTCAGTGTGCCTTGTGACAGCAAGAGTTGTATGATCCCCAGGGAGTTGATATTGATAATACAATGTAACATTGAGATTGACATCCAATGATTGAGGGACGAAGCAACAGCGCCTTGAGCATGCACTAGTTGCATGGATATGTCTGCTGTATAAACATCCTATAATAACGCTTTTTCAGTGATGACTCTCTTATTGTGACCATGAACTATCATGAACTTACATTGCCAATATTTAAGGGGAAGATATCTGAGGGGACGACTTTAAATGAGCTCCAAAGCCTTTGTTTTCATACTTTTTGCTCAATATTTCTTTAACAGACTCTTTCCAGAACCATCTATCTTGTAGGTTGAGTATTGGAAAAGGGCACAGTTCTAAAGACTAAGATGATGAACTAAGATTGAAGAGGAATGGCAGCAATTGGAATTAATTGATTGAAGTTATCGTTTTGTTCATTTTGGCAGAATCTTAGGTATTTTATTTGTGAACAGTTACTTCGTAGTATTCATTCTGTTATGTTACATGCATTATCTGTCATGAGTCAAGTTGTGATATAAGTTTAACAATAAAACTGTTTTAGTTCTCTTGGGTGAAAGCCACGTGATATGGTCAGGGTCATGTGGGGTAGCCTAGTGGTTAAGGCATTCGCTTATCATGCTGAAGACCCATGTTCTATTCCCAACATGGGTACAATATGTGAAGGCCTTTTGTGGTGTCCCTGCTGTCACATGGCTGGAAAATAAAGGCAGCTTAAAACCATTATAACTCACTCACTCTCTCACTCATTCACACTGTTTTAACATGGAATCTAACTAGCGGACCAATTTCAGTGCTGGATTGTGAAATGTTATTTTTGAACATGTTTGTGTCCATAACTAAGCTACAAGAATTTAGTTTGTTAATACAGATATTCGCCTGTTTTGGATCTTATTTGTGCTTTTCATTGCACCTCTTTGACCAAGAGATTTGTTAATATCATTTTCCATTAATGATGTCGAACTGGAAAAAAAGGAAATGATTGATCCCAAGAGCACTGAATATTGCTAATTTTTGGGTGCACTCAACTTGAAACAATTTGTAACAAAGTTCAAAAAAAAAAAATTCCACACCGGAAATTTGATGTAATCTGTTTTGATCCACTGTCCAATAAAACTCTGTCATGTTTTCCTGACAACTGTCTTTGTGAGTGTCAGGGCTATTTTCATTACAACAACATTCAGTGATGTGGGAATATTTTCACTCAGTTGTAATATTGGTGATTCAGAAAATTATGTCCCTTTATTAATGGGTTTATGGATTTTTCCTTGCTGAATAGGCCTTCATGGGGAACATTACAAAAATATTGTAAGTAAGAGCAAATACCCAGTCTCTGATATCTTTGATATTGAAAAGGGCCCTTAAAACAACTTGTAACTCAGTGTTTTATTGATGAAATATCCCAAGGAAATTTGATCCATTTCTTGTAAAAACATTGCTAGTTTTACAAGGCACTCGAGACTGAAAGAGTTGGTGCTGTTTTCCAAACAACTGTCTGAGGACATCTTGCTTTACTATTGATCTGAGCGGACAGACAATACGGTCTAAAAAATTATCGAGTTTTCTGTTGGGATGTGATTACTCATTGTTTGTCCTAGGGAACCAGTGATTAGGATTGCAGAGACAGATTCAATAGAATAATTAACCAATTCCCTTCTAATTTTATTGTGCAGCTAACAGGCTCTTACTGATTGCAAAACTTCTAATTTGTGAAGGCAGATTTGATTGTGTTTTATTACTAGTGCGATAATTATTTTTTAGTCCTCTTTCACATTTTTGTCACAAAGTTATCACAAAGTTAGACATCCTTTTAGCATGGGATTGCCAGGAGGAAGATTTGATAAAGGTCTGGAACATAATCCTTTCTGAGAGTTCTTGTTAGGAAAGTTGTACTTGGATTACTCAGATTGAGCATGCAATTAGTCATTGTTGAATTTGACTACAATTTAAAAGGATAGCAAATTGTATTGGAAGAAAATGGACATTTCCACCTGCAAGCTTTTTAAGGCTAAATCCTTTTTAGTTGATTTAGTAAATGAAGCATGCTGAAACAGAATTGAAATATTGTCACTGGTTGGCAATTTATGTAATACAATGTGAGGGAACAGGAAATTTATATCAAATTTCAATTGATAATTAATAACAGTAGATTCTGATGATGGAGTAGCACAGCGGTTAAAGTGTTTGCTTGTCATGGGGAAGGGCAGGTTTCATTTCCCACACGGTTACAATGCACGGAGCCCATTTCCTGTCTACTTAATTGTGAATATTGTTGGTCTGAATGCATCTTGTAGTTTTCATATTGTGTCGTGAAGCCTACTAATTTTATTTTATTTTTTCCTGTGAACCTTATCAGTGATCGAAAACAATATCCATTTACTCTTCCACAATACATTTCTACAAAACTACCTCTCTCACTCACTCTCTCACTCACTCACTCACTCCATTATTTGGAGTTGTGCACTGCTTTTTGTGTCAGCTGATCTGATTGACTTATCGAAAGCCACCATCTTTCTAGGTCATCAGAACATCATGCTCATAAGTTGTAATGTCGTTTTGAAATGGTGTGCCTCTAAATGCATGAACATAAATGACATAACAATAACGTTAGATAGTGTAAGTGAAGACTTTTTTCAATTAAATCGGGCTATTTTAACCATTGCTGTAAAATCTGTGTCAAAACGGACACAATGTTCTGCCCACAAGTGTTATTAGTTTTGTTTTCTCACACATTTATATTCATCTACAATGAACAATGACCGCTGACACATAAATAATGAAGTTTACAGTGAATTTTATTTTTAAATAGCAGTAATGAAAAAAAATCATTTTAACGCCATATAATCGCCAATCTAAAATAAACACTCATGGGCGATTTACTGAGTGGGTTACCAGGCTTCCTGGAAATTCTGGGCACACATACCCTAAAAAGTGTGTGCAGCTGTAAGTTTGATGGCTGGCTATAAGTGATATCATTTGATCTCACACAAGCGATATCCACAGCAGAACACAGTTTTGGATGATAAAGTATTAGGCGCCGTCCACCCGTACAAATTGAAATATCTTAAGAAGTGTTGACTAGATTCTTTTTGGTGACATTGATGTCCATTTCAAGGTCAAAAAGTGATTTTAGCATTTTACCCTTTTCAGCGAGATATCTCAAGAACCATTCACTTGATTGTCACCAAGCTTCATCTAGTGAAGATGCAGGGCACAGTTGATTTTGGTGGCCTTCACTTAATTTTCAAGGTCAAGGCAACACTTTTAAGATTGTAGTATGTTAAGACTGTTGGCAAAATATCTCAAGAACTGTTCACTGGATTTTTGTCATAGATACTTAAAGGAGGAATAGACTCAGTTTTTTTGTACTCTTTTAACCATTACATATGAAAGTCTTGTGGCTAGTCTTAAGCAGAACACCAAACTCATTCTGAAAAAACTTGTGCTTAATTCATACCAAGTGATTAAAAGTTGCCAAAAAGCTGTCTGCTTGACTCTAGCCAGCCAATGAAACCACAGACAGGCTTATGTAACTCTGTGGCCAGAGCTGTGCAGTGGCGTCATAGAAGGAACGATTTTCAGTTAATTGTATGGAAAATGTGTAGGAAGCTTGTCATTTTGCTGATTTCTCAACAAACACATCCCGATTTGTTGTGTTGCCATCAGTTGCTCCTTGGGGTCGGGTGAAGGTGTCACTATGCACCCCGCAGTTTGTGCTAAATGGCTTGTTTGTGTGTGCGAAGTGAGCATTTTGGAAGCCTCTGGTATATACTAAATCGGATGGTTCGCCCCCTATCTTGCTCCCAATGCTATTGAGATTTGTTTTCATCGAGTTATAAAATCAAGACTATGTACTACATGTTGCTGATCAAAATGATTTTGCATGAACATAATGATTTCTTCCTCGGAAGCGAGGTTGTGGTCGAAGTGACAATATTATTGTAAGTAATATTATATTGACCCCCGCCTCGCTTCCAAGAATGAAATTGTTATGTTACAAGCAATGTCATGCAAAATCCTATTGTCCATCAATCAAATACATATGTTACTTTCAGAAGAAAGTAATTTTGACTTTGCAAATCGGTGAAACAAAGTTAAATAGTATTTATCCTCAGACAGAGCGCCACCATTTTTTTAAATCATGAAGTCATGGGCTTTAGTCCGTTAGAATTATTGAGATTATGGCTTGTTTTCATCAACTTAGAAAATCAAAACTACTTTCTACTAGTAGTTAAATATGTATTCGATTCATGGCCAAAAGGATTTTGCATGACACAACTTGTAACATCACAACTTCTTCCACAGAAGCGCGGTTGGGGTCGAAGTGACATTAATATTGCAAGTAACATTACATTGACCCCCTACTCAATTCCAAGAGTGAAATTGTTATGTTACAAGCAATGTCATGTAAAATCCTGTTGTTGATCAATCAGATACATATGTAATGTTACTATCAGAAGGAAGTTATTTTGATTTTGCAAGTCGGTGAAACAAACTTACATAGCATTTATCCTCAGACAGGGTGTCGTCATTTTTTTAAATTGTGAAGTCACAAGCTAAAGATGTTTAAATTAATGAGATTATGGTTTGTTTTCATCATCTTAGAAAATCAAAACTACTCACTACTAGTAGTTAAATATGTATTTGAATCATGAGCAGAAGGATTTTGTATGACACGACTTGTAACATAACGACTTCTTCTATGGAGACGAGGTGGGGGTCGAAGTGAAACTACTTCACGATAAATTTCTTCACTTGCTAAATTCACTTGGTTTGTAAACATTCACACGTAGACACTTGTCAATGTACGTCTTTATATTTGGTGTTATAATTCTAATTACTTTATAATCATACTTATATGCATTTTGAAACTTAATTAAAAAAAAAGCGATCTGCTGATACTTACAGCGAATGTGTAACAGGAATGTAATATTTACATTTTATAGTTTGCTTATGTGAATCATAATTCGCACACACGCCTTAATGTATGTAGTCTGTATCATTACACTTCATGACCGAAACAATGATTCTGTTGAATGCTTATTAAAAACAAAATGCAAATATTAAAATTAAAACAAATTAAAGTTATAGGAGCAATGTCAGGCTATTACCTTGTTTGAGGAATGCTTCCATCAACATCCACAAAAATGAGTGATATACCATTCATCTGCAGATTTCCCAAGTGATGTATCTTTTAACAGTCTAATATGTGAAAACGTGATGTAACGTTTCAGGTTTTTCACATGGGTGTATAGTCTCATTGGTCACCTGGCGACTAATTCCATAGTGTCAATCATTCTTTTAAAGAAGTAATTTAGCTAGCCAATAACGAGCAATCAGATAATGTATTGGCGGTTAATCCTTTGAAAGAAATGTGTTGTTTTTACACAGGCACGGACACGACAGAGTGTATTCAGTATAGATTAGTAACTGTACATACATGAACACTACCTTTTGACTAATCCGCGAGTGTCAAGGTCACTCAAAGTGACTCTTGAAAGTATTTGTGCATTTGAACAACTACAGGGCAAGATGTTGACATTGATCTTCATCCAAATCATGTCCTTCACTTTCATTACTTTTTTAGTTTGATTTGATAACTTGCAGTGTGGAATTATGTCACGTTAGTGACAATGCTTGCTGTGAGTTAAAGATAGATGTCAGTTTCCCATGTTCCGTAAGGCCTTGGCAATGAAGTAGTGTGATTGTATCTTAAGTTAAGTAAGGTTGCAAAAATAAGGTTGCAGATAAACAGTGCTTCTTGAAAATCAATATGGGGTTGAGTGTATACTCACAAAGCAAGAATAGATTTATGAACAATCATCCCTACAGACTGGAATCCATTTGGTTGTTATTAAGTACAATTGACTAGGAAAATAAGACAATGGCACAAGTATCGTGTTACGATTCCTCTCTCGTAGAAATGTTTATGGTCAATAATTGCCCACATAAATTTTGATGACAACCTTTGTCTTTGAGAAAATTTGTTTGAAGTTTATCATTTCTAATTTTCGCTGAATAAGCAATGAAGATTTCTGTAATTTAGTCAGCTGTCAAGATGTTCAAGATCCTAAATCCTAGTTACTGTAATTAGCATTGATTTTACTGGTGTTAGGTTGTTCACTGATTTGATGGGATTGTAGGCAAGAACTGTTCCAAGACCAAGTGCATACTCCCCAGAGTAACAGAGGAGAGAGCAGGATATATCAGCACCCATGACCTATGATTTCCACTGTGGTGATGAAGGGGCGGAGTAGGTCACCTGTAAACTATGTTTATGCCTCAGCTGATTTCAGGGCAGATTAGATATCCTCATTCAGTATAGGAATTTGAAGGGAGAATAGGCACAAAATACTCCATGATTTTCCTATGTGGGCTACCAGGGATATAGATCTTCATGTATAGACACTACAATGGCATATGTGCCAAGTTATCCTTGATCTTTATATTTAGACACAAGGGCAGAGCACATCTCAAGTGCCCCTTGATTTTTCTATACAGGTCACAACGCCAGAGAATGTTCCTAGCCCAATATGGATGCTAGGAAAGCCTACGTCCCAATTACTCCTTGATCTTCATATTTGGACGCAAGGGTAAAACGCTCCTTGATTGTCCTATACAGTTCACCAAGGCTGATTATGTTCCTAGTCCATTATAGATGTAAGTGAAGAATATGTCCTGAGTACTCCTTGATATTTGGTTTTTATAGATACCGTTGCAGAATAGGCCAGAGGCCTTCCATGACTGTTGAAATTAATGATGCTTTCAAATAAGTCATCAACCCTTCCCTCATTCTCTGATGGAGGCAGCTGGGTAGCCTAGTGGTTAAAGTGTTCGTTGTAATGGGGTTCAGTTCCCCATACGGATACAATGTGTGAATCCCAATTTTGGTGTCATCTGCTGTGATATTGCTGAAATATTGCTAAAAGCAACATAGAACAGTAGTCACTCACTCATTCTCCGATGACATGGACTTGGTTCACAAAATCAGTCACTGCATTATTTGGTCCTGGCCAACTAGCCTGTTGATGAATTGGAACAGCATGGCACCTTGCTCACTATGTCAAACACTGGATCAGTTAGGCCATACTCAGTTGTGTATATCCAGCCATTGTGTTGCCAGAATGTTGCTTAGCACATCCTTATACCAGGTGTTACACCAGACATTATACTTTGCATTATACCACATGCTTTATCAGGTATTATAGCATGCATTATACCAGGTGTTATAGCACGCATTATACCAGATGTTATACCATTTGTTATACTAGGCTTTGTACCAGCTGTTATACCAGGTGCTATACCAGGCATTATGCCAGGTGTTAGACCAGATATTATGCTAGGCACTATATTAGGTGTTGTACCATGCATTATTCTAGGCACTATTGCAGGTGTTATACTAATCGTTGTACCAGGTGTTACACCAGCATTATTCCAGGTGCTATACCAGGTATTATTCCAGGCAATGTACCAAGCACTATACCAGGTGTTATACCAGATATTGTACTAGACAGTATACCAGGCATTATTGAAGGCATTATACCAGGTGTTATACCAGGCACTAGATCAGGTGTTATTCTATGCCATATTCATGACAACAGCAGGAAGGACTACAGCAGCAAGACTCTGTTCTTTTTCTTTTTTAAAGGTAGGGTTTGAAGATCAGAAGAAGTCATGCAAAAAGATAATGACATCAAGAAAGATCAAAACAAATCTTAAGCCTGGCCGCTTTTGTTTGATTGGTTGGATGAAGCACACAAAGCAAATGTTCATTCTGGCCTCTGTGTACAAAGAGAGTGAAATACAGCCATCAAATCATTAAAAGATTATTGATTAAATGCTGAAGCTGAAAGTAATTGGTGGAGAGGCTGTAATTGATGGTGTTTTGACCACACATGGCCAGCTAGGGATGAAGGTTGGATCTCAGACAGCTTTGGCAGACGAGACCTCCTGCTCTTTTGGCTTCCCCATTGACCTGATTTGGTTGGAAGTCAGCGACATCTGAACATTCACAAATCAGCCATGAAGAATAAGAACATGGAAGTGTTAATGCCAAGTAATTTCTTGAAATATCTGGATGTTGATCATGTCATGATGTCTTCCTAAAGGCTACTTTTTACCATCTTAAGGATTCCATGAAGGTTATGTTGTATTTGGCTTGTCTGTTGGTCATGGGTTCCTGACAATGGTGAAGGCCAGAGTTCTATTTTGCAAATGGGGACAAAGTGAAGCTTTTTTGGGTGTCCCTTGCCATAATATTGTGAGGATATGGTTTATAGTGGTATAAAACTATATTTATTATCCCTGGTTGGGACACGGATATGTTCCCTTGTTTTCATTTTCCTTTGTACCATCATCTGTGTTCTGTTTTTTGTGTTGGATAACTGATGCCCATTTGTGTTTTTGCTAAACTGTCATGTCCTTTTGTTACAACCGACAATGTTACAAGTTCTGGGTGTAGGCTGGCCCAGTGATTTACTGATTTTTCCAATGCTTTGTCTGTGCTTATGGTTTTGAATCCCATATTTTTCCCATAAGGAGCTTTAAGCTTTCACCAAAGTGGTATAGACGTGATGGGTATTTTGCCCAACACTCACTCACTCACTCACTCACTCACTCACTCACTCACTCACTCACTCACTCACTCACTGTTTGGCACCATGTGGACTAGATGTACAGTGATTGATGACAGCGACATTTGTTTGCCATTAATTACCCTTCCCTGACACGGATGATTGGCATGCACTATTGATTGCTCAAACTTGTGATAACTAAATAGCATTTGTGCAACTCATTTTAATGGAAACTGGTAGGAACATCATATAAATGCATCATTTTGTTGTAAGATGAACAGAAGGACACACTAGAGAAGGATGCTTCATAGTTCAATGTGATTAAATGCTGCCACTGAAGATGCTCCCTGAAAGCATCTATATTAGGATGTTATTTGTCAAAATTGGGTGTCATGTTCGCCATAAAACAAACATCAATTCTGGTGGGTTCTGTGAACTAGCTTTCCATTCTTGCTACAAATATTAATTGAGGAATTTCACAAAGAGATGCATCAGCAGGGATGAGTCTTAATGTCCTGCCATAATGATGAAACATTCAATAAAATGGCTGATTAAAAGGACCAGTGATACTAGAATATGATAGATGGGGAGTTTATCTCGGAACATAACGAGATTATCAGTTTGGCCCATACACAAACATCCAGTTAAAGACCGATCACAAATAATAGCTCTCCTGGTACTGATGACAAGAAATCGCATAAGGAAAAGAGGATATTGATCGCCATGTTTTACTGCAAAAGCAAAAGCAGTTTTATCGATGGAGTGCTCCGATTCTAATAAGATATCTCCTCGCTTAATTCCCTCATTACGCAGTTTAACCACGTCCCAAGCAGCCATAAAAAAGTGATCGAGAAAGAGTTCATTACGACAAGTATCCTTTTCTCCATTAAATTTTCTGGATGGCCAAAATTATTTCCTTGTTTATATAAGGCTATCGGTTGGCCGATTTCTATCTTCTTCCACTTGATCCTACAGAGAAAGCCACATCCAAGAGTTGCCAGTAGTCAAGAATATTATCATCTATCACAAGTCATTGTTTCACAAAGCTTCTAATTTGTAAATATGGTAAATTGTGCTGGCCTTCATGGTGAAGGTTTTTTTATAGCATAGGAATGTTATGATCATCACCATTCTGTCTAGTCCTTTTTGTTTGAAATGTAGGGGATTTTTTCCAAGACAAATATTACACCCATCACTGCTTCATCTGATACAGTTCCTTTCTTTGGGATGTCCTGAAACTTTTTTGTGTGTGTTTTTGAGACAAATTTGTTTTCTGTAATTTTCTCATTTAAATTAGATCTTGCAGATGGTACCATTTTTCTTCAAATAACTGTAATGATGAACCTTTCTCTTGTGATAGTTTTGGATTTTTCAGCATATTTTTCATCAGGTTTCCATTGACACAAAATGAAGACTGGAAATGGCAGACAAGCTAGTTTTTGGAGTTGTATTAAACTTGACACATTGAAAGGTCAAGTGGTGAGTTGGTGTCCTTTTATTATTTAGGAATTTTTTAAAACACATTTTTCGGGTTTCTATGAAAACGACTTTGACTTAGAATGATAGGATGGTCTGCTGGTGAATTAATATACATTTGGATAATGTATTTGCAACAGATATTTTCTATTGTGAAAGGACTTTATCCTCCTGTTGAAATACTTGTTTGTGTAGTTGGTCTGGTAATTTAGCATGAATTAACACCAACATAATGTTGGAATCAATGAGATAGGGGTGGATTTATTATCAGAGAATTCGATTCAGCTCATGAACACATCATTTATTAAGAGCAATGCAATACCGCATGTCATAATAAGCAGACTTGGTGCAGGATGGTGCAGAAGCATCTGGCTATGCTGTACTGGAACAGAATCATCATGGGTGCTGCAAATATCACGCTTCTGATAGACTATATATCAAAGCTGAGCTGAATCAAATCCGTAGGATCTCCTACGCAGCTTTTATATCCTTTAATGACAGGCTTTTATGTCGCTGATGCATAAAATTGTGCAATGTTGAAATTACCACTGATTATTACAAGGATTCTGGTTCCATGTGAAACCCAAGGGACTCTTAGCCCTAATTATGGACGTGAATCAGGGATCATGTTTATTCATCGTCATCCAAGGCACCATCTGTTTAGTTTATAACACTTTCACCAGATGAGGGATTATGACATTTGATAATGTTATAGATTTTTAAGAAGCATTTGGCGACACTGCCCAAAATGGATGATGACAGATAAAGTTTATGGGTCGGAAATGCCAACCAGTAATTCCTATTTATTACAACTGACATATTAAATACCCAAAAGATTCATTTAATATTCTTGAAGAGACATAAATTTCACATTGGCAGATATTTTTTTACATTTTTAGTAGGAACAAGAGAAGTTTTTGTTACGGGTAATGAGATGTAGCATCTTAAAAAAGATGGTCTTAAGTTTTTTACTGCCGTTTGTCTTCGATGGGTACATTGTCTGCCAAATGTGTTTTCTCTGATGCAGCCTGGGAGATGCTTAACAGTCGTTGTTCTTGACTGTTTTCACCAATAACTACTGTCAATAGGAAAAGATGTAGTAGGAACCTAAAGTTGTTGAAGCCGGTCTCTGGTTGACTTCCATGTCATTGTGGGGAGTTGGGGTAGTATTGTCACATGGTTAGTGATTTGTTTTTTATGCTGCTTTTTAGCAGTATTCCAGCAATATCTTGACAGGGGATACTCATGGGCTTCACTCATTGTACCACCCATGTGGGAAAATGAACCCGGGTTTGCAGCTTTATGAACAAACGCTATAACTACTGGGCCACCTGCCTTTTGGTGATTAAAAGGTTCACTTATCATGGTGAACACTCTGGTTCAATTCCCCACTTAGGAACAATGTGTGAAGCCCATTTCTGGTGTCCACCATCATGATATTGCTGAAGTTTTGCTGAAAGCTGCATTAAACTAAACTAATGCCACTGCTTTGTCTCATGCAAATGACTTTTCCTTCTCTGAAGACATTAAGCAACAACTATTTTCAGGGTGAAGCATTGTGCTCTAATCACTGCATGGTACGTATTGCAGTGCAAGGCAGTCAGTTTGGTGCTTTTCAGTTCGGTATATACTTGGTATATGAGATATGATCATAATGCAGAAATTTAACAACAAGAACCCAGCTGTCCATTGTTTAATAACATGAACAAAATATCCACAATCTTTCAGAGTTTGAATGGACAAAACTAAAAACTGTCATTCGTGACTAGAAATGAATACACAATGTCACTTAGACAGTGATTTGTCTTGGATGGTACTCAGTTCAACAAAAGTACTAGAATCTGTACTTTACTGAGAAAGTGTGATCCCAAATATGACATGTCATCAGTTGAAATGATGGTACGAAAACCGAAAATACAGAATTTTTTTTATTGCATTTGGTATACCGTACTGAAGGAAAACTACAGTAGTTCTACTAATACTGTGGTATACCATTTCACCCCTAGCTCTTTTCACATATGACAATAGTCAATCAGCTGTAACCTCGCAGTTATTCCAGTTTTCATGTACTTTCTGATTTCTCTCTAAAAAAAACATATTTGTTTCACAGCATACATTCTCATAAGTCGCCATTGATTTATTTTAGTCAACACCAGTAAAAGCATTTGGAAGCTTAGCATATCATCCTTTGGGTCTGGAATATGTATATTGTATGTTTTTGATGACAGAGTTTTATGAGTTTTTTCTGAATGCTTGTCATAGCCCGCATGTAAGTGAGACAAAATGGCCGAGCTGACCATCTTCTCCCCATCCTACTCACAGTTTTGGTGATCAGACTCTACTGCCATCTCTGTCAATGATCCCATGTCCATTGTGTCACAGTTACGTTGATTGATGCCCGTTATGTCAACCACTGCAGCATCAGAAAACAAAACTTCCAGTGCCATCCTACCACATGTGGCCAAATTGATAAAGGTGCAGCCTCTCCAATTTCAGTCTGCTGCGGGCTTACTTTTTCAAACAAGACCTCAGAGTTTTGATCCTTCACTAAAACAACACATACATAGTGTCGCCTGTGGCTGGAAAAAGTCTTGGCAATTTCTCAGGTAATGACAACTGGAAAAGTTGAGGTAAATCAGTCTTCTTCAGTTGTCAAAAAGTGGGAAGCCCATCCAGTATTTTTGTTTTGTTTTATCCATTAGGTTTTCTTGTGATTTTGTCTTGCCTGTTTGAAAGCAGTTTTAGCCACGTGTTATTATCATTGTAGGGGCGATAAGGAAGCCAAGTGGTTAAAGTGTTTGCTTGCCATGCAGAAGACCTGAATTTGGTTCCCCACATAGACGAAGTGTGTGAAGCCCACTTCTTTTGTTCTTGATATTGCTGGAATATCGGAATAAAACTGAACTTACTCACTTATTATCATACTTAGATAAAATAGTTGAAATACATTCATTTTATGTTGCCTTTAAATTGTCTATTCCTATGTTTCAAATTGGGCAAAATTTGATGTTTAGCAGAAGCAAAACCATATTTTCTGAGCTACATATCCTTATAAATCTTAGTTGTTTCAAATAAAACTTTACCTAATGTGCTTTGTGGCATGGAACTATTCTTGTCTTAATGTGAGTCAGGGTACACAATGAGTGAGTGAGTGAGTTTAGTTTTACGCCGCTTTTAGCAATATTCCAGCCATATCACGGCGGGGGACACCAGAAAATGGGCTTCACACATTGTACCCATGTGGGGAATCGAACCCGGGTCTTCGGCGTGACGAGCGAACGCTTTAACCTCTAGACTACCCCACCGCCCCTCAGGGTACACAAAACATTGAGGAAACTGATGATGTGATGTGATGACATTAATGTTCTGTCTCGAGGTGACTTTCGAAATGTGTTGGATTCTCTGACATTAGATCAATCAATGTACTTTACTGACAAACATTTCTTAGGCGGAGCCAATTTTGTTTCTTGTTTTATTCATGCGCTGTCTTATTTTTTCAAGAATGAAAAGAACAACTAAAAATAATTTTCCTGCTCAAAGAATAAAATCTTAATGCTTGTTTTGACAAGAAAACTATTTAGATTTTAAATTCATTATTACATCAACTGGTGATTTTATTATATTTCTTTTCCTTCTGGCCTTCAGGTTTGCTGACCACAAAAATGTTATAAACAAGAAATAAAACTGGTTTGTCCGTGGTGATGTTACTTCATTCAGACCTACCATATTGCCAAAGGATTCATATGAAATTAGAGGATTTATTTTCTTGAAGGAACTAAATTTATAAAATGCTTTCAGTACAGAATGTGAGAATATTTTGAAGACAAGCTTTTGAAATTATACACAAACTCCACATGTACTGAACATGTAGCCAACTAGAAGCTCAAGATGAATCAGTACAGATAGTTAAACATGATGAAGTAATGTAATCAAAGTAAGAAGTACTCTGTTGCAGTGAAGGGATGACAGATGGTTATATTCAACCTGATTAGGTTTGTAACCTGATGGTTTGTGATGTGACCGGGAGGTTTGTAGCCTGATGGTTTGTGATGTGACCGGGAGGTTTGTAGCCTGATGGTTTGTGATGTGACCGGGAGGTTTGTAGCCTGATGGTTTGTGATGTGACCGGGAGGTTTGTAGCCTGATGGTTTGTGATGTGACCGGGAGGTTTGTAGCCTGATGGTTTGTGATGTGACAGAGGTTTGTGACCCTATGGTTTGTGATGTGACTGGGAGGTTTGTGAACTGATGGTTTGTGATGTGACTGAGAGGTTTGTGACCCTATGGTTTGTGATGTGACTGGGAGATTTGTGACCCGATGGTTTGTTATGTGACTGAGAGGTTTGTAGCCTGATGGTTTGTGATGTGACTGGGAGGTGTGTAATGTGACTGAGAGGTTTGTGACCTAATGGTTTGTGATGTGACTGAGAGGTTTGTGACCTGATGGTTTGTGATGTGACTGAGAGGTTTGTAGCCTGATGGTTTGTGATGTGACCGGGAGGTTGGTGATGTGACTGAGAGGTTTGTGACCTAATGGTTTGTGATGTGACTGAGAGGTTTGTGACCTGATGGTTTGTGATGTGACCGGGAGGTTTGTGACCTGATGGTTTGTAATGTGACCGAGAGATTTGTGATCTGATGGTTTGTGATGTAACTTGGAGATTTATGATCTGATGGTCTTTGATGTGAACGGAATGTTTGTGACCTGATGGTTTGTGATGTGACCAGGAGCTTTGTGATGTGAACGGAAGATTTGTGATGTGAACAGGAGGTTTGTGACCTGATGGTTTTGATGTGACCAGGACGTTTGTGATGTGAATGGAAGGTTCGGGACCTGATAGTTTGTGATGTGAATGGGAGGATTGTGAAGTGAACAGGAGGTTTGTGACCTGATGGTTTATGATGTGACCAGGAAGTTTTTGATGTGACTGGGAGGTTTGTGACCTGATGATGTATGATGTGAATGGGAAGTTTGACCTGATGGGTTGTGATATGACCTGTTGGTTTTTGAAGATTTGTGACCATTCAGATATTTTGTGTCACTATTGTGCCATTCACATTCACAGGGCTCTTTGTGGGTTAATAGTAGAAAGTGATAATTCTGGTGTTAGTGCTTTGAAATCTAATGCAGAGTTTGAAGTTGAGGGTGAATATCTTCAGTTCTTTGCTAGTTGTGCAACCAACATTTCAACTGGGCCCAAGGCATCCTCCTGCGTGAATCTCCCCCATTTCAAACAATTCGGTTATGTACTGATGGATACAGCCTTCAATGCAAATGTGAATAAGTCCTGTTCCTTTTTTTCAAACAGGTTACTCAGAAAGTAATTTTGTCATAAGGAAAGTAATTATTCCGTTCTTTTTATTTGTAATGTTCTTTTTAAAAAATATGTAATTATTTGATTTCTTCATTAAGTGTACTTTCATTATCATTGTTTCAGAAATTTGAGTACTTGTACAACTCCATCATCCCCAATTATTTTCACGGATTAATTGTTATTGATTATCCATAGAGAATCCAGTGCATGTTTTGTCTTTTTTGCTGCAGATGTATGGATTAAAATGTACTCAAATCTTTATGACCCCTTTATGTACTAAGAAGACTAATAAAGAGGCAATTAATTCTGTTGATTGTAGTTGACCAGGTTCTATGGCATTGTGGATTGATTGCTTGAATCCTGCGGTAGCTGCTTGCGGAGATCAGTTCAGTTCAGTCAGACCAAAGGCTTCTTGATCATCCTTTGTCATTCATTGCTTACTTTGTAATAGAATAAGCTATAGGAGAACCATGGTTCTTTATGTTATGAAATTGTTTTCTTTGTGTATTTTTTCCTGGAATATCTCAAGTTACTTGTTGAAGATTTCCTTGCAGACTCCCTTTTTCGTAAACATGCACACATATGGATTTACTGCATTGTGATGCCATGACATTGTGTTGTGCTTGTGTTTATAGAAACAACAGGTGGTACAGTTGGGATGAAAATGGAATTGATGCTGTTGCCATGGTTTCTATGAGAAATCACCAACATTGAAAAGATGATGTGATGATGGTATGGCATTGATTTTCACAACAAATGTTGTGGTAATGCAATAGCACAACACACAACTGTGGTTCTGCAGTATCATAACGTATACAACAGCTGCTGTGAACACAGTGACACTGATTTACATGACATACAGCTACATTGTTGCATGCAAAAATTACTGTGGTAACTGACATAGACATGTGCTGCTGGCTGTGGTCATGTAATATCACTGATATACACTATCCTTGCTGTGGTCATGTAATAACACTTATATTTACGACAGTTGTTGTGGTCATGTAATAACTTATATATACACGACAGTTGTAGTGGTCTTGTAATGACATTTATGTACACAATAGTTGTGGTCATGTAATAACACTGATATACACTACAGTTACTGTAGTCATGTAATTATTAAACACTGATATACCCTACAGTTACTGTGGTCATGTAATAACACTGATATACACTACAGTTACTGTGGTCATGTTATAACACTGATATACACTACAGTTGCTGTGGTCATGTAATAACACTGTTATACACTACAGTTGCTGTGGTCATGTGAGAACATTACACTACAGTTGCTGTGGTCCTTTAGTAGCAGATAAGAGACATTCAGTATAGGCATTTTCATACAGGTAAATAGTGTCTTTAGTATGTCTGATATTTAGTCAATCATGGAGTTATCTTCACATAAATTAGTTTGAGAATCCAGAAGATGTCATTCACATAACTATACACAATATGACTGTAACATGGTTGAGTTGATTGTCACTTGAGACTTCTGCACATGAGTATACCCAGAACCCAATCAACGATGTAATGTAAGGCTGATAACATTTAGTGCTTCCTCAACAGATACCATGTCAAGTATGCTCGTTATATTTGCACAAGCTGATCAAGCAGTTGTGAAAGTCATCAACTGTACGTGATGATATGACATGTTATTGTCAGGTAATCATGAGCATTTGCAAAACAGCTCATGGCGAAAGCAACCAGCCCCAGCAGATTTTGCTCGTAAATATTGAGGAGATTTAGCAACTGTCTGTTGATCAGGGCTTCCTTTCACAAAGCACTAAGGTGATCGTAAGTCACTAAGGTGATTGTAAATCATGAAGGTAAACTTAATACACTGATAAATAATGGGAGTAAAGGTTAACCTGAGCAGAGGTTGCTTGCTTATCCTGCCATTTGAGGTAGGTGAGCTATTGCTTCAGTCTCGTGTTTTGGACTATTCAGTTTCGGAGTTTTATGTTGTCATTAGTTTTTCATCTGACTTGGAACACCTAGTCATGTGTATGCAATCTTATATCTTTAATTTTGTTTTGTTAATCATAATTAATAACTTTTAATAGAAATAGAGATACTATTTTTAAAGATAAGCACTAGTTGCTCAAAATAACAAATTCATGTAATTAGGCTGAAGATTATATTAGCTCTCTTCAAATTAGTTCTCTGATGAACTTGGTTATAATAAGTCTTCAGGAATCCATGCTTACTATAAGAGGTGACTAACAGCACAAGGATAAGCGTGCTTAAATGGTTGATTACTGTTGTAGTATATTATCATTTGCATATAGTGATGCTCTATACATCAGTCACTGGATTGTCTGGTTCATGATGGTGATTTTAAGAGGGTGTCACCCATTTTGTTCTTGAGACATTGGGGGTGCGATGGGGTGGAAGTCAGCAATTTTGTACATTCACTTATCTTTTAATATATATACTAAAAACATTTTGGAGGAGGTAGGAGTCATTAAGTTTCTTGCAAGACAAGTGGGTTTCGGTGTGGGGTGTGAGTGCGCTTATTTAGTAGATTTTAAAGGGTGCCATTCACATTGTAAATGCTTCTCCATAAAGATCATCATCAACCCCTGAGCCATAAATTATGAATGGTACCCTACAGTTCTGTTATAATACGAAGTGCAGCATTTAAAAGACAAAGGTAGTCTTACAGAGAACATGTTGACAGTGTTAAAAATGTTTATACATAAATGTTTATACATTGAGCTTATGGCTCATATTTTCATTATGCTGTGGCTTCATCTGCAAATATTGAAATGTCAGTTGATGTGTGTATACATATAGTTCCTTTTTCATACCTTTAATCTTCAATTTCTTTTTTGCTCATAATGTTTCCCCCAAGAAGCTCCTTCTGAGAACATATAATCAAATCAAGCTAAAAGTAGACGTTTTATCTGAAGGGAAGACGAAAATCATTTCAGACTGAAAAAATCTTTATAAGCAAATGCTGATAATTCTCATGTGACTTTTACAAGGTTTGTTTTTTCAATATGGCAGAAGATGGAGAGTGTGCTTGTAATGGAATGTAATAACTGGGTCCTTCCTTAAACCAATAACCAGCACAGTCCATATCATGTAAATACAAGCTGAACTTGGGAGAAAGCCTTCAAGTATTATTTGGAGCCATTAAATCAAAGAATTATGTCCATTTCCAAATTGCCTGTTTGAACTCGTGCCGGAAGCTTGTTGCAAGAATGAAATCAATAGCTGTATCAAATGGTTTCTTATCATATTTCTGCAATCTCAGGGACCGGTTAATTACACAAATTGTAGTATTGTTACTGTAGCTTATGTTGCTGCCAAATTAAAAATAACATATTGATTATGATGATGAACCTGTGATGATGGTGGAACTAAGGTTGCTAGGTTACAAGGGCTAATTGGGTTGTGCTGGGATTAGGGATCTTTGAGGTGGATCTACTTGAGGTATCATTCTGAGCTTGTAACAACTACCCTAGACATAAGGGTCGGAATTTGCTTGTGTAGGGAAACACTGCGGTTTGGAGACATTGTGTTGTGTTTTAGTTTTATTGACTTTATGGCTTGACTTATGCAATCTGATAACCTGTATTAAGTGTCATGATTGCTACATATTGCTTCAGTCAGCTCTCCTTTCATTTTTTGTCTTCTCTGAGCCGATCACTTTTATCACATTGAGATAGGGGTTGTGATTCTACTTTGCCAGACAGTAAAATATAATGGCTGAGATATCAGGTTTCAGTGTATTGTCCTTCTGGAACAATTCATATCTACTGGATTATAGTTACAAAATTAGACAGGAATCAATTTCATTTTTCTTTTGGTAAGGGGAGGGAAGGGAATGTTATTTGTTGTTATATCAGAATTTCTATGTGTAATACTTTTTGCTATAGAACATAAATGTTCTTGAGGGGATTATAGACATTGTGCTTAGCAGGTTCCAAGTGTAGGATATGTCCATGTTTTTGTTTGCATGTTGATTTATATACCATAAGTTTGTTTCATTACAACCATTTTTCTAACAGGAGGGGTGATGAGGTAGCCTAGTGGATACAACGTTCACTTGTCATACCAAAGACCCAGGTTCTATTTCCCACTAGAGTACAATGTGTGAGGCCCATTTCTGGTGTCCCCAACCGTGTTTCTACAAGCATATAACTAAACTCACTCACTCACTCTGTAACAGGACAGTGTTTATATATATCACATAGGAGATAGTGGAAACATCTGTATAAATGCTACATGCTTCACGGAAACATTGAGAGAATATTGTGGCAGTCATTGCACGTGCAAAAACTCACATGAATGATTGCAATGTGACTGTAGGATTTTCATTGTATACATGGTAATTTTTTATCTTTTGGACCAGTTTTTTTTTTGCTTGCACTCTGCAGTTTTCCTGCTGTCGCACAAATCTCTGGACCAGATAATTGAGTGATTGACATCAAAAGCATTGATCTACACAACTAGTATATGATGTCAGCGAGTTGGATCACTCTGTCATGTCGGTTACCATTTTGACTGTGACTACATTGTATGTAATGGTTCAACTGCTGATCAATGTTATGCTGTTAATCACTTGTTTGTCTAGTTCTCACTGGACGGTTAACATACCAAGCTCACCTGCTTGTAACATTTTGTGCTATTTGGGCAACTTCAGCTGTTGTGTATTGGATGCTGTTTTAAAACAATTTACAATTCAAGATTTTTCCAGTCAGACATAGTCAAATTTATGGCCCAGTATGCACCAAAGCAATTGTGAATAAATTCCACATGTACATAGGGTAGTTTTGTGTGTACATAGGGTAATTGATGGGTGGTGGGTAGCTGGTTGAAGTATCCACTTGTCATGCTGAAGACCTGGGTTTGATTCCCCAGATGGGTGTAATACATAAAGCCCATTTCTGATGTCCTCATCCATGATATTGCTAGAATATTGCTAAAGTCTATGCAGTATCATACTCAATGTTATAAAATTTGCTAGAGGTGTGCAGCACTCGGGCTTTCTGCTACCATTAACATGACACAGGATCCAATGGAAAGATCTCTGTTCACAGTGGCGCTAAACCTATCGATTCACCCACTCCTGTTTAAATATTATTTTGGATATACTGTGGACTTAATCTGATATTGACATTGATACTTAAAAGGTGAAGTATCAGTTGTATTAGACCGGACCAGGTTAATGTATCATATCAGCTGCCATGATAACGAGAAGGATTAACAAGATGCTTATGTTGTCATTGAAGTGGTCAGCTTACTTCGTACAACAGGGATGGAATGCGTTCAGACGCGGTCAACCAATCTGGGTCTCACATTCCATTGGAGATGGTGCATTCATTTGTCTGTGAATTGGTTTAGTTTTGACTTAATGCTGACTATGTCCATTTCCTATCATATTCTGGAATTGTGTTATTTCCTTAATCTGATTCCCTGCCCGTCTGCCATGATGGTGTGATTAATATGGATTCATGGAGTCACATAGAACAGGCTGCTTATTGTGATGAGGTTTACATGAGACGTGTTTGTTGTATGCCACAGTCTGTAATGTTCCCTGTATGTTCATGATGCTGTTCACTGGATTGTTTACCTGTGAACACCTGAGTTAGAATTGATCTTATTAACCCATGCTTGTTGTAAGAGGCAGCTAATGGGATGACAGGTGGTTGGAATTGCAGACATGGTTGACACATGTCATCGTATCATAGTGATCATAGATCAGTGTTCATGCTGTTTTTCAGTGGATTGTCTTATCTAGACTTGAATAAGAACATCCTGTATTTTTACAGGTTTAGGTTTTCGACAAGTACATGAAACTTCTCTTGGTGACCAGGATGGAAAAACATGATAAAACATCACAATTATTGGAATCCATGTTATGATGATAATTGCTCATTTAAATAACACTGATTTTCATACAAAACCGTGTGTGTACAAGTGTGGCCCTGGAATATTTCATGTTAAATTTATTGGTGAATGTGAACATTAATAATGTAGCTTTGTGTATCTTACATGATTTGAGGTCAGTACTAGTGTAACCTCCATGTAACTGTATGACAGCCAGCACTCTCCTCCTCATACCCCTTGTCAGCCTCCTGATCCTCTGAAGGTGCTGTGCCATGTGAATCTACTTTCAATTAGGCCAGGTTCTGTACAGCAGGATCCCTTTGTTGCATATGATAACCAGTCAAGTCCCATTCATTTTCCGTAGAGTTAGATCAGGGTTCATTCAATCATAACATTTGTCAGGGGGTTCTTGTGTGCATTTCATGATGTAGGTATGCTCTCTGTATATTTCTGTTTCTTTCCGGACGTGTCTGGTCCTTGACTCAAACCACTGGTTGATATGATACACACCATCCTTGATACGATTCATGACAAAATCTCTGACCCACATCATCTGACCCTGTTTTATAAGCTCCTTTATGATCAACCTCTTCTGTCCTACATTCTGCCTTTGGTTGTGACTTTCAACTGTTCCATCTGGCCTCGGTGGTTGGGTTATGACACACCAGAATTACTTCCATGCTCTGCTGTAATCAAACTCGGGAAAATAATTTTGATTGGTATATTTTCTATCAAAAAAAAGGGAAAGATATAAGTAGCATTTTTTCAGATGTTTTTGTGCATCAATAATATCAATAAATTAACGTGGCTTGAATCTAACGAGTAGTTATATTCTAATTTATCTTTTTCTTTTCAGCCTTGGATATTTCGACGCATGGATAGTTTGATTAATCTTTACGCTGTAGTCATTGTGAAAAATGTGAGATTAATACTACATGATCCTGAAATTGTCTTCCTTGATTCTCTTCATTGGTGAAGTAGTGAATTTCGAGCATGCATCAAGAGCACAGATGTCAAAATAAGCCCTGGTTGGGTGCCACTTCTCTACATATTTTACATTTCTGAAATGCTCTCTTGGCATTTGTGTGCCATAGGTGTGAAATGCCATAGTTGACTTTGGCAGGATTCATTTTTGTTGAAAGAATGATTGTGGGTTCAAATTTGGGTGGTGGGGTAGCCTAGTGGTTAAAGTGTTTGTTCATAATATCAAAGATCCAAGTTCGATAACCAGATGAATCTGATGTCTGCCGCCATGATATTGCTGGAGTATTGCTAAAACAACCTCATTCACTCATGCAGAAATGAATGTTTCAATGTGAGGTTCACAATTGTACACTGGGTTGTTTTTGTATTTGTAGCAGCCAAACAGTACCAAGTCCTATCATATTATTCGAACCACATACCGTCTGATCTGAGGCCAGACATATTGACCGTAAGGTAACCTCTAGTTAACATGTCGACGTAACAATGTCAACTATGAAATGACTCAGTGCCCTGCAACACTTCTATATATAAGTTACAAGACCCTTTTTATGATATGAAATCTCAAAAAAAGGTTCGTCCACTGTCTCATTCTAACTGTAACATGCGCATGTTGAATTCAGTATGCAGTTCCACTGAATTACTGTTCTCACCTTGAGTAATTCCATCAGTAACAGGAGGAGTAGACACTGTTCCTGTTAGTTCATTAAAGAACTGGTTATCCATAAAAATTGTCTGAGTTGTCATTTGTCAGCTTATGTTCATATGAAACATTCAGTCATAGGTATATATTTTTTGGTTGGATATTGCTGCAAACAGCTGCCATATTGCTCATGTGGCTTAAAGCAATGGTCTTGCTCACTTTGTTTGATAAGTGCTCAAAAGTGCAAAATAAAAGAATTTGGCGAAAGTATTCCTGTATAAAGAACCTGTTATGGAAGTCATCTGAATGTGGCTTTGTCAGCCATTGTATTATAGATGGCATGTGTGAGTCATTGTATTGTCTTCATGTTTCATCAAAGAATGATTATAATGGTATCAGAGTTAATAAAATGATACATTTGATACAATGATTACTGAGTTATGCTTACATGGATTACAAGAGACAGTCTGTTTTGTATCTTCCAGAGCTACAATACCAACCCTCTTGCCTTCACAATGGCAATGTCAAATGATCCAGGTCAAGGTCAACAAGGGGGAGACAACTTTAATGCCAAAAGTGTAAGTGTAAGTATACATGAACTTATATTTGTTTGCGGCATTTGTTTTGAAATTCTGTGGAAAGACAAGTTTGTGTAAGTAATTTGCTGTCATTTGATTCATGGATTCATTATTGAAGTTGGAATGTGCTAAGGCCATATATGTTCTGAGTGTGGATTTGGTAATCAGGCAAGACTAATTTTATTTCTTGTTTTACGGATTTTTGTCATCTGAAAACCTAACGGCAGACAGGAAAAAAATAAATAAATAAAACATCCAATCATAGTAGTATTCCTTATAAACGCTCAAAGTATTTTACTTTTGGCTGTTTATGAAATGAATATGTGTCAAAAAACAACGTAAAAAGTATTTTCTTGTGAGTTTACATTTTTAGCCAATACGAACATTACGATTTTATTTTTGAGTGGGGAAAATGAATTTGTATTTTTTGTTCTTATTCTTGCAAAATATGGCAGGTGGATGTGTAAAACTAGAAATAAAATTGGTCTGGCCTAAATAGGTTTTGTAGTAAATGGCATCATGAAACTTCTGGATCATAAAACTTCTGTTTATAAATGTATTTCGATAAAAATATTGTCTTGTTTGAATTACCTGGTTCACAATAGTTTTCACTCTGACATTTTCCTCTCCAGTGTTGATGTTATATTACCAATCTTTTTTCAAATCTGATTAGTGCTTGAAATGATTTTCAAATATGTTTCTTGGATTTATATTGCATGCCTCTCATTTTCAAAATATGAAAAATATGAATTTCAGAAGTAAACTTTTTTATTCATATTCTAATTTTCCTGGAAGCATTTGCATTGCATAGTCAGTGACAAGTTTTAGAATCTTTAAATGGCATTTAGAAGTTATACTCCTAAAGGCAGGAATTTTATGGATGTCAACTCCTTTATTGTGATGGACACAATGTTTTGAAGCGTATTCTTACTTCTTAATCATCTCCTTTTCTCCCCCTGTCTCTCTGTCTTTCTGTCTGCCTTTCTCTTTATTCCTCCACTATCTCTGTCTTTCTCCCTTTCTCTCCCTCTCCCTCTCTCTTTTTCTGTTTCTTTCTCCATTTCTAACTCTCTCTCCCCTTCCCTTTCGTTTCTCTCTCTCCTCTACCTTTTTCTTTGTCTTTCTCCCCTTGATTTAGACTACCAGACAACAGACATGAAAAAGGAAATAAAATTAACTGATTTTTCTGAAATATGATCCACCTGTCAGCACTCTGTCAGTTGTTTCATGCATCCATTCACACCTGTCTCCTCTCGTAAACTAATCCACATTCTCAAGCAGTTTGTTTTGCCATGATACTCTCTGTCTGTGTACTATATATACTTTAGATTTCAAGGAGATGTGCCAAATTTTATTGTGGAAATAATTTAATTACTTTAAGATGAAAGTAAGTATTTACTTTGTTATTATTTGAGTTTCATATTACCGATACAGATGTTATACAGATAATACAGTGCAGCAGCATTTAAAACAATCTTGTTAATCTATAGTAGTCTGCAGTATTTCTGCAAATTGTTGAAGAAATCTGAAGGAACTAAAATTAACAACTAAATAACTAATACAATATTGTGTGTTATACTGCAAAATAATCAGAACCGAATTATTACATTTTTCTTATCAAGGCCAAATTATTATATTTACCTTATCAATGCCAAACTATTATGTTGACCTTATCAACACCAAATTATTATGTTTTCCTTATTAAGACCAAACTATTACATATACTGTATCAAGGCCAAACTATTATGTTGACCTTATCAAGGCCAAACTGTTATGTTTACCTTATCAAGGCCAAACTGTTGTAATTACCTTTTCATATTTTTGAACTGTTCTAACCGATTGTCATGACAATGCGGGGTACAAATCTGTGACAAGACAGGTTATTCTAAATAAAAGTTGTGTCAATAATATTGTATGTGATGAAGAGCTTTTCACTATAATGTTCGTGCTTTGTAAACAGTTTTTAGGATGCTGTTTCAATACTCATCCATCCATAAATGTGTCACCCCTCACCACTGATGTGAAACATGTTGATTTCTTTCAGACCATTTTGGAATTTTGGCTCTGTGATATTTACGGATATATCAATCATTACTGAGCGAACGATTATCAATCTCCATGATGTGTATCAATACTGGTGTTCCAGTGATAGAAAATCAAAAGACGTATTAAGAATAATTATCGATTGTAAAAAAACATGCTTCTAGTAAACCAGAATTTGGTTGTTTTAATCTAACACTCTTGAATGAAATACACTAACCATTAAATTTGATGAAGATTCACAAACAAACATGTGCTCAAAAGCTATGTACATTGCATTCATAGTTTCACATTGGTCACTATGGTAGATATTACTCTAACCTATCTATGAATAAGTTTTACATCTGTTGTGAACATAATGAGATATACTCATAAATACTTGTTTAAATATACAGAATAATCATATTAATGTTGATTTAAATAAGACTGGGGGAAAATCCTTATGATTGATGATTACCAAAAAAGTGTATATATTTCAATTGTAATCGATAATAGTTTGCCACGATTCCTCCATTAGTCAGTAGTGGATTTGGTTTCTGGTTCCCAACACTGTATTGATAGCCAGCCCTAATACTTTCACCTGTTACCTTGACAATACATACAACACTTGCATGGTCTGTATGTTAACCATATGACAAGTGTGTGGGAGCAGAATGTGTCTGTTAAAGGCCACTCTAGTCATAGTTTGCTAAATAATGTGATGAACTCTAAAGCAAGGAAACACTGTCAATTACAGACTAAATTAATGTGGAGTTTACTTTCAGTAACTTAATAAAACTCTGTCACATTTGACTAATGTAGCTATCTGGAGACTGTTCTACAACATTGTGTAAAACCAAGACATATTGATAACTATGGAGCTATTTTAGCCGGCCCTTTTTAGGGGGCTAGAAACCTCTTTTGGGTAATTTGGTGTTTTGATTTTTTTACGTTGCTATAAAGTTACCGCCCTGTCAGAATAAACCCACAGTTTAAAGAGGCAAACTACATTCTGAAAACACTTCATGTTTATTCATAGTCAGTGTTAAGTACAATCTGGCTCTTAGAATTAAGATGCATTCATGTCCCAGAAAAAAAATATGAGTCCATAAAGATATTCAAATCATCTACTTGGCTGAAGATGTGATAATTTTGTTCAGGAGGAATATTTGGAGTTTTATGTGCCGCACGTATCCACAAGTAATGCCACAAGTGTTTTGCGAAAAATAATCTTGTTGACCACTTCAAGTCACGCTCTGGGAAAGGTTTCTGTTTCAATGTAGCGATTCTAGATTAAAGAGCAAGCTAGGAGAAATACCATATCTCGGACAACAGAGCAATTGCTTTATTTGCTTCAAAATGTCAAAATTGTGAAAACAGGTGTTGGTGAATAATAAAAACCTAAGCTCATAAATACAGCTAATTGTTCACACACTTGGCAATTTACATAAAATTGATATCTGCGAGCTGCTTCATTCCACCCTTTGTTGTGGAGCTGTATACATTCTCTGGGCAGAGGGAGATTTATGAGAATAGCTCCCACAGATAGTTTGTGTGGAGTTTAGTTTTTTCTTGTTTGAATATACGAATTTGAATGTACTTAATCAGACCCTTTGTTTGGCCATTAACATTACTGTTAGAATTCTCCATGATTGCTTTTACTGTGGAATCATCAATATTCTGAGATAATTTATTGGTTCAATATGCCATGAACTGATAATTCTTCTTTCAGTATGTCATATTTTGTGTTATAGTTTATCATGTACATAAAAACAAATTCAATATGGTGTTAGATTATTCACCAGCTGTGCATAGATGTAATGAATATTTTTATAGTGTGCTATAAGTACTTTTTACACACATGGGCCGACATTGGAGCGATAATCTGTCACACAATAGAAGCTTATAATTATTATATACTGTGTTCAGTGATGTTCTTTGTGACAAAATAAAAAGTGTCAATTTTGAGTTGTGTATTTGGGGCAAAATCTTGCAGAATTTCTGCCTAGTGAGAATGATCTGGGACCATTTGGGCACAAGTATTGCACTATTGTGGCACAATCATTGTCCTGTTTTTACCCTATTTGTTCCACTGTTATTTTATAAACAGCCCTTTTGCATAAGTGTGGTTTGAAACCACTCGTAGTAGTATCCCACAGTATCGTGGTTGGGGGACACCAGAAATAAGCTTCACATGTTGTACTTTAGTCATCCTCTGCATCACAAGCACTCTAAGCCATCAGCTTGCTGACAACACTAGATCTGGATTTACATTTGCACAAAGTTATCACTAATATAACACTACAGTTCAATTGTTACATCACTATAAAAAAGTACTATTGTTGCAGAACTATTGTACCTCAGAAATACTATAAAGTGCAATGTCAATTCATTATCGAACTATTTCGTCAAGTTATATTCGAGCACTATAGGAGACAATCAAAGATTTAAGAAATTCTTTCAATTTGGGAATCAAACCCTACCTACTCTATACTCAGCAAGTAAGGACTGGGCCATTTCTTCTCTGCATTTACTGACTCCTGTCATGCAATCAGTTCATTTGCCTTGAGGAAGCACAAGTGTGTGGATACAGGTTTATTATTAGTATTATTATTTGTGAACCTTGACTATGACCACCACAGAAAGGCATCAATATTTCATACTAATCACCACAGTGACTGCTGTTTGAGTATGTTTGCCCTGCATCATGAAAATAACAGTAGAATGGTGACTTCTATTAGACTACCTCTGTATAAACCTTTACAAATCTACACAAACTCTTCAACACCAGAATGAATTTGTGGCAGGACAATCACAGCAATCTCAAATGTGATAAATATTTGAAAAATTGCCTGTTATTGGTATAACAAAGAAATCTTATAATTGGGTAATGTATTTTTTGTACACAATCAGACAAAAGACTGATGGCCAATTGTTTGTTTCCTTAAGTCTTATTACTGGTTAGGCATTTGCTAAACCATAACACAACACTAATTCCTGATAGAAAATACCATGTTATCAATATTCATTCTTCAGAAACCAATATGATGTAATCTAAAATTGATATTTACTCCAAATTGCCAAAAATTTAAATTATTAATTATGAAACCGATGTCAGTATAGATGAAGGGCTTCCTGAAAACAGGTGGCAGCCGAGGGAATGGCCACTCTATTGCTCCTGCATGTCGGTGTCCATTCAACCTGCCATTTCTTTTCACCAAAATCGTTAGTTGTTGATAAAGAGAACTGATGAAAGATTTGAATATCAAGTCCTCGATTGTAATTTGTTCTAATGGCCATCAATGGTGGGGGACAAAGAGGTAAAGCCCGGCTGACAGGTGCATGCTTTGATGTACGGGCAGCGAGGGGTGCCATTGTCTTCCTCGCCTGTAAATAGCACCAACTATTGTTGTTCGGACAGACACACTCATGTTACTGCAACTTTTTTTTCAAGGAGAGAATGTTATTCTTCTTGAAGGATAATTTCATTATTTAGGTCTTAATATTTTTTCTTTATTTTCACCTGTTGTTAGCTGGCTGCAATGATGCAGGAGAAGTGTATGATGTATATATTGATCGGATGACAATCAGGACTCACGTCACCTGTTGTTGAGGGATGAGTCCTGCCAGACCAGATTCACAGATAGAATGCTCGTCTGTTGGCTTATTCATTATGTTTGATTGCCACTGCAGTAATGTTCATAATTTTCTATTCAATGCAAAATATTATCCTAAGCCTTTTATCTTGAATTGTCTTGTTTAAAAATAATCATTATTTTTGGATTTCTTTGATATCAATTCATTTTCGTGTTTTATGTGAAAATTCAATTCAAATTAATTCTTGAAAAGCATTCTGCAGTTTTATATTTAATACTTGAAAGGAATAAATTTTCCAGATGATTAAGTCTACCTTTGTATTTGCTGGAGTTCACCCTACTTTTGGTTGGAGATTGATGTTGAGCTGGAAAAAGTAAAAAAAACAACAGCTTGTGATCTTTGATTTTGGTCATACAGGAAGTTTGGGCCCAAAACATTCTTCACATCTGAGAGTTGTTGATACATTGTGGATTGACAGTTGGCACTGTGGGAATTCCATTTTTGAATTGTTTCCTGGCAACATATAGACTTATCATGAAATGAATCGGGTGATCAGGTGATTTCGTTGATTCAACTGTGCATCCAGCAGGGAATGTACGGAACATTTGAGATAACACTTTCTAGAACAGATTCTAGCACTTTTGAAGAGTGAGTCCCTTCCGGGATTCAAACCCAAACTCACCTATGGTCAGCAATGTTTCTACTATGATATGGGATGTTGCATCAATCATGGGTTTGTGTGGTCCTGTCTTGTGTACTTCAGATACGCTGTTGTAGGAATATAGCTGTCTAAGACATTAAATGACAAATGACAAAGACTACACATTTAAGAGACTACCATGTAGTGGAAAAATGGCAATATTTATGCATGACAAAGTTCAGAATTCCTGATTTAGAATGTTACTAAACGTAATGTTCTTATGCTGTCTCGAACTGAAGCTAAGTGTGAAATGAGAATGTTTGCTTTTTTTTCTTAACAGGAACATGTTATTGTGACAGAAGGGAAAGGAAATTATGCATCTCTTTTGACATTGCACAAGATCATGTGAACATTATTTGATGGTATTGAGCAAATATTTCTTTTGAATATCTGTCTTTTTCAGGAACATCCAGGAAATGCCAATCTTAGTAAATTCTTGAAAGTCATGGCAATTCACAATTGTGTTCAATGACATGGTGATTTATTGATATAACTGACATCAGAAGGCAAGTGGTAATCTTAGTCACCATAGAGGCAATGATCTTCACTTGTTAGTCAAACTTACAAGATGAAGATCTTCACTTGTTAACAATACTGGCAAGGTGATGATCTTTACTTGTTAACCACTGACAGTGAGATGTACCAAATGTTTATTATCTTTAACAAATTTATTCTCAAGTAAACACTCAATACAAGAAACCTGTTCAGTTGTTCAAATGAAAATATATTCATTGTATATTGAAAAACACATTATGCTGTCACTTTTGAACTGCAATTGACATCCATTGTCATATGCTCAATGTCAAGAAAAACAAAACTCATTTCTCAAATCTACAAACTCTTTGAGTGAAAATTACCTGATATTTTTCTTTTTGTTAAATCAGATTTAATTTATATTGCCACATTTCTCCAATTCAGTTGTGTGATGAATATGACATTTCATACGAATAAACGGCAAGCCCACCTGCCCTTCTATACATCAGTGTCACACTATATTTGAATTTTAAATTTCATGTTTTCCAGCTCTCCTTATGTGTAGTCCCCTCCTGATGCAATTAAATATGGGAATGATCCTTGCCTAGAGTAAACGTTACCCCATGATAGCCCAGGTAACGTTTTCCTGAGGGTAGGTTGTTGTGTCTGGCTGCTTGCTGTGTGGGGGAGTAATTTCTGGCACTGTGCATACAAGACCACAAGCTCTCAAGAGGGAGTGGGGAAAATAGGAAATTAGAGGGAGTGATTTCATTTTGAAAAGCAGATGGTTACAGAACATGATATAATGCATTGCTAATGAGGCCTTTCTTGGGTCTATTTGTGAAGAGTGCAGACTGAGGGATTGGTATATGGTGATTTATTTACATTGTGACATATTTACCAACATATTGGACTTCTTACAATGATGATTATTTGATCTTTCAACACCTTTAATGGTCTATTGTGTCCCTTTTAACAGAGTAGCTGTAGTCTTTGGAGAAGGTGTAAAACCATTCATAGCATTATTTCTTTTAGAGTCTATTCATGTTATATTGATGTCGGTCACACATTGTCACTTTTACAAATTGCTTTCAATTTTTATGTGTTTTTGTAGATAAAAATGTAAAAACTTGTGTGAAAACTCTGCAATTCTACAACATGTCAATTATTTATTAGTTTATGATGATAAAATTTGGCTTAAAATCAGTTAACAATTTCAACAGAAACTGTAGGTGTTTGTTGAATTCATTGATTATAGGCAACAGAACTGCAGCTAATAATATAAATAAATTCAAATAAACAAAATAGGAGGATAAAATCTGGTTTGATTCTGTTAAGCTCATGTAAGAATTTTGGTAAGATAATTCTGTAGGTATTCTCAGTGAGGAAAAAAGAAAAAGAATTTTGGTAAGATAATTCTGAAGGTATTCTTAGTGAGGGAAAAAGAATCTTTATGCTTCTTTAAGCAGTATTACAGAAGTGGGTAGAACACCTTGAACCTTCGAGTCTTCTGTGTGATGAGTGAGTTTATTTTTACAACTCTTTTAGCAACATTCCTGCAATATCACGGTGGGGGACATGGGCTCATTATGCCCACTGTACCCATGTCACATGTTGGGAATAGACCCCATGTCATCGGCATGATGAGCGAACGCTTTAACTACAAGGCTACCACTGCCCTTCTTTGTGATGAATAAATACTTTAAACACCTGCCTCCCCTCCTGATATTGCAGGTATCAACAAAATGCAATAAATAAATCAGATAAATCCAAGTCCTGAACAGATAAAGTCATTGTGATATAATGTAAACCTCGTTCACATTTGCACAGTAAATGGTCAGCTGTTTTAGATGGTAGAAGTGTTAATGCACACTTTATGACTGTCTCCTAATGTATTGATCAGGAGTTGTCTGTCCGCTATCATTGAGAGTGATTCAGTTGAATTATGCAACAACACTGTATTGAAACGGATAAAAAATGTCCAATGTTGAAACTCAGCGAGCAGCTGCCTTGTCGTGACACATTCAGTAGCCACGGAGCTTCTACCCTGTCCATCGACAGTTAAATTGTCAGAATACTAAACATCTCTAACATTGGTTTCTTCACATAATCAGGAATTTAACTACTTTTGCAGGCCAAATGGATAAGTCGTTATATTTTTCCAAATTTGGATATTTGTATGAAGTTTGTATTTTCTAATTGGAATTTTAGGATTGCATACAATGTAATCATTTTAAACTAAGCTCTAAAGCCTTTCTTCTGTATTTCTTCTGAAATAAAATCACCTCAACAAATTCACAACGTTAGTTGTCACTATGACATCATGAAATTGGACATATCTACAATGGACTCTGTTTTGAACAAACATGCTCATAATAACATGATAGGTATAACAAAGTTTTGTTTGTTTTAGTCTGGGTCTGACTACATTTTATTAAACAAATGTATGTAACAAACTATTGTCATCAAAACAAATATTACATTATTGACCAAAATGTATGGATAATGACTTCTTTTATTTCGTGAATGTGATGTTTTAATACAGAAAAATCTGTATTTAAATGTGACTCTCAGTGAAGTTGTTATCCATTCATTTTGTTCAATATTGTATGTCCCAGCCTCTGAAGTGCTTTGTTTCTTGTAATTTGTTAAGCAAGGCAATGGCACAAAAATTGGTATCAAAATGTCTCACTCATGAAGTAACAGAAGTTTTTACCCAAGAAGTTTGTTCCGTATTGTATGTCCCAACTTCTGATATACCACTGGAAGAAGGCAACAAAAATTAGTCATCCCTTTGACTTGATAGTGGCCATAGTTCACTGCCATTCCAAATCAGGAATATTACTAACATTTGCAACAAACCTCAGTCTCTGAGGACAGATAGATAAATTCCTTATCATTTCATCTTTATGTTTGCTTTGTGCCTTCAGAAGTTTCTGCCCCACATAAAATTACAGTAATTGGATCTTTTTGTTGTATATTTGAATAATTGCAAAACATTATGAATATTTATATCGCATCTCATATGATGACAACTTGCTTTTCATATGCAATCACTTGAAATATCATTTGGTGTTGTTTTTATTTTTCAAATTAGTTCCCAGACACCCACCTCCAGGGTTTGATTGAGTTGTGTTTTATATCACATCGTCATAATTCCAGCCATGTAGACCATGAGACCAAGTCAACATTCATACACATTTTGGGTTTGAGATATTGAGGAGCAAGGTTGCCTGTCCAGATTTGAAGTGTGGATGATTATGGCTGGTGCATCAGTTCATTAGATGTGTCTTAAATGTGTCATGGTTCAGATTCATTCATAATGTCCGTATTGAAGAAGTTGATACCTTCGGGGGATGTATTCACAGGCAAAGTGATGAAAACTATGTCTTATGATCTGTCATCTCTGTCAAACAAAATTACATCACATTTAACATTTCTTATCTAATGCAGTAATCGAGTATGTTTTCAAATTTGATCTGTTATAAAGCATTGTAGCAAGTTTGATTGCTAACTTACAAAGGATATGGTCATGTAATAATCATGTCTTTTTTCAATATTCAAGAGTTTCACATCCTCATGCTAGGTCATGCTAGTGTTCTAAAACCAAACATAAAACATTAAATGAATCTGATGTGCCACTGTTTTGCATCCTTAAGATCAGATCAATTTTCATTGTTCTTTTACTGATTTTTGTCCTCAGAAAACCTCAAGGCAGGAGGAGACACAAAAATAATATTCCTTTTAATTGTTACAAATATTTTACTTTTGGCATTTTATAAAGTGTATATGGGGCAAAAAAATGAAAATACTTTTTGGGGTAAGTTTAAATTATTGGCTAATAAAAACATTAGGATTTCATTTTTTTCAGCAATGAAAATTAATTTTGTTCTTATCTACACAAAAAATCCGACCAGTGGGATCCATAGAACAAGATGTAACATTGGAATGGGCTGATGAAAACAAAAAATCAAATTTTCATCCAAAACCCAAAATAGACTTCAAGGTGACATCCCTCAGTGTGTCTTTTGTGACAGTGATGTGAAGATTCTATCTCACTTACATTGCTTCAGTACCTACACAGCACCACCAGGCGTTTGCATGCTTCAGTCATTCCGTGTTATGCTATTCTGCAGGCAAACATGACATGGAGTTGCTTCACTAACAAGGATGCTAGTGAGAGATACAACATCATGGTATTCTCAGTTGAACTTTGACAACTGGCTATACTACACAGAGGATGTTGTGAAGAGACCAGTGTTTGTTATACTTCTTCTTCCCGTCAATACAGCAGCATTTTCGCTGGAGGAAGTCTTTGATTGGCTGCCCGAATCCCTGAGTCCCCCTGCTGTAAAAGGGGCTATTGAAGGGAGCCTAATAGGCCGCTGCTACCACGGGGGAGAACAATGCGAGGCTGACTGCTGTCGTATTGCCTGTAGCAGTGTAGTACTACCACTGCTGATTGTCAACATCTGTCATTCCACAGTCCCACCTTTACACTCTGTCGTTAGTGATTGACTTCGGACACTCAGGTGAGATCAGGATTGACCACAGTGGTCATGAATGGTCAGTGAGAGACTGTGTACAGGACTGGACTCAGCTGATTTTGTGGTCACTTGTGTGACCGGACGATATATTGGATTACTTTCCAGTGAGTTGACTCACTATGATCAGGGATCTCTGTACCCAAACGCTTGTGACCATGGATGCAGTAAGTACCTTGTCAGCTTATACTTGTCAACATGGTTGTACACTTGAGTTGCACATGGAATATATATCCTATTAATAGTATGTTGATAAACCAGGATATAATGAGATATAGCTTCATATTCTACACTGAGGCGCATGACCTGGGATTTAACACCATGCGTCACCATGTATATTGATTATTTACTACTCCAAATATTCCCAGTGTATCACATTTAGGAACATTATTATTTTCACTATTTTTTTTTTAAGTTATTAATACTTACCTGAAATAATTTGGTTATGACTTAAAAATGTTTTTGGTATAATGTATTTTATGCCCGTATTGAAGAACTGAATGGTATGTGTTTTATTACCTTGTGATTTTTCTGAAACAGTAATTATTCTTCATGTCATGTGTGATAAGTCTTGTATCTGAAATAAATAATGCT
This sequence comes from Haliotis asinina, assembly GCF_037392515.1. Classification (NCBI taxonomy): domain Eukaryota; kingdom Metazoa; phylum Mollusca; class Gastropoda; order Lepetellida; family Haliotidae; genus Haliotis; species Haliotis asinina. The sequence continues at coordinate 46,483,654 of NC_090291.1, read as the reverse complement.
ATTTGAAACTGATAATACATAACCTCGTTTACCCGAGAGCAAAAATTAAATAAACTTATGATTGTGATGCTAGTGCTTTAACATCTTCAAGCACAAGGACTATTTACTTAAAAGGTAAATTGGACCGCAGTGTAGAGTAAGCATTAAAAAGCTGGAGGGTACATTGAGCATTGAGACTAGTGTTCAAGAAGCATGACTGTAGTGTAGATTAAGCACTATAGGTCTGTAGTGTACTTAAAGCTTTTTGACTGCGGTGTTCATCAAGCATTTACCGTGTAGTGTTGATAGAGCACTGGAAATATAGTGTACGTCAAACAGTTGGTCTATATAGCTCATTGAGCACTATTGTGTACAATAGTGGACAGTGTACATCAAGCACTTATAATAGACCTGTAGGGTATGTAAAGGACTATAGACCTGCAGTGAACCTCAAGCACAGAGCCTGTAGTGTTCAGGATACAGGAAAACTGGAGTGTACATACATCAAGCTCTATAGGACTGCTGTGTACAGTCGGCACTATAGACCTTCATGGTTAAGCACAAGGCCTGTAGTGTTTGTAAGTAAGTGTGTCATGTACTTCAAACATTAATGAAGACAATCATACGGTCTTCAAATGGCGTTTAGAAGTGGTGACCCATAAGGAAGTTAGTTAATATGGATGTCAGCTGCTTTATTATGAAGAACACGATGTTTCAATTAATTATACCTATCATACTAAGGAGCTATGGGACATTCAGGTAACTCACATTCATGTGACTGACTGAAATGGGATCCTGCGGTCTGACAGTGTTATGTGTATTGACAGGTCATTCTAATGTTGACAACTGCTGCCCTATGTGCCATAATTTACTGGATCCAGAAAGTTAATATTCCATTTAGTTCATGGGTCTTTCACTTCACTAGTGGTGGGGTAGCCTAGTGGTTAATGTGTGCTTTGATCACACTGAAGACCCGGGTTCAGTTCCCCAAATGGGTAAAATGTGGAAAGCCCCTTTTTGGTGTCCAAACCATGATGTTGCTGGAATTTTGCTAAAAGCAGTGCAAAGCCAAACACACCCATTCTTTCACTTCATTATAACTCACAGACTTTGCTTACACCATCTCATTGGACTCTCATTAGTGTTTTCTGTCTGCAGAAGATTCTCTTTGGTTAATATTATAAAGTCACAGTCGTTGACGTGCTTGAAATGACCTAAATCAGAGTGTTTCTCTACCTCACCCGTTTTCCTTTGATATCCTTGAAAAATAAACCCAGAAAAACAGATGTTTTGATAGTGAAGCATCAGCTGTGATCTTCAAGCAGAATTAACCTATTTGTGAAAATTGATGACATTTTCCACATAGCTGTGACTAAGTGTGATCTTTGGACCAATAAATCTGATCCCAGCGTCTGATGTCAACCCCTATTGTGATTGTGACAAGGCTCCTTTCAGCTGCCAGTTCCCTCACTCTTGTCGACATCTTGGGCAGGTCCTACAGATAATTCAGATTGCAGTTTACAAGTTCATCCCCACCCCTGGTGGCTGAGAGGATACAAGGGTTCGGATGGAGATGGTAGTAGAGGGAAGGGGGAGGTTTGTGTGATCTTAATGACAAGGTGGATAATAGGGACGAAAGTTGGAAGTTAAATTAGAGGTCGAGATGGTTTATAAGTTGTGTTTTTGTATGAGGTAAGGGGGTGGGGTGGGGTGGAGAAAGAAAGAAAGAAATAAAGGGAAAGACAGAGTGAACAGGAACTGTACGCTGTGCAAGTTTTTTTATTTTTACAGTAAAATTTTGGTAGAAAGAAATAAAGGGAAAGACAGAGTGGACAGGGACTGTACGCTGTGCACGTTTTTTATTTTTACAGCAAAATTTTGGTAGAAAGAAATAAAGGGAAAGACAGAGTGGACAGGGACTGTACGCTGTGCAAGTTTTTTATTTTTACAGCAAAATTTTGGTAGAATATCTCTGGGTGACAAAAGATGTATTGTGTTAATTTGCTTTTAAAAAGTCAAAGTTTATTTTTCCATTGACACTCAGCTAATTGTCCCTGACCCATTCTGTTACATAATGTGTACCTTGCTGCCTGTTTAGTTAGACCAGTCACACCTGACTCCGTGTAAATGTTCATATTTTCCAGGGAAACATACAGCAGGACCAGGTATATCAGACTGAGCTTCCACAAGTTCACATATATTGCTATGTTTACAAAATGCCAATTAGAAAGTGGTCCAATGTAAAATAAGTTATATTTAGGATTACACATTAGAAGAAACGGTATGAATCAGAACCTTAACGATATGTGTGTGCGTTTTGTATCTTCACTTGTAAATCTGTAATGCACTGAGGTACATCAGTCAATTACCTTTATGTACCAGTGTATCAAGCGTCAGATTTTTGTGATGGAAATGATTCACCTGTACCGATGATAACAATTCTTAAACCATCCAGTGAACATTAATGCCTTGAGACAATGGTTGACAGTTCTGACTTACGTTTGACAGTACAGGATGGTGTCTGACAACTTGAATGACACTAAATGACCCAAGTCTGTTGTAGTCCAAAGCCAAACTCCATTAAACTTCACTTTGGTTCAGTGTACTGAGTTAATGATACATATTCTCCATAAATACACTGAAAGTGTTGGAGTGATGTTTGGGCTAGAGGATCAGTCTGTGACAAAGGTTGATACAGGTTGATGTGAGTAATGGTCAGGTGGGAGGGTGTCGCTGATATATGGGTGTCAGTAGAGAATGGGCGGGAGAGCACACGGTGGTGGTGTTGGAGGAGGGTGTGAAATGTGGGGATCTGACAGTGACTGTGACAAGATGGATGGAAACAAGGGGTGAGCAGTGACACAGTCATGGTGACAATGACATTAATCCTACAAGAAGTTAGGAGGAGGGAAGGTAATGATCCTTGAGCGGAGGGATGATAATGTGAAAAATGTAGTTGTGGAGGAGGAAGGAGGTGTATTCAAGACAGATGGATGGATGAAGACAGTTACTGACAAATGATGGAAAGAGAAAGGGAATGAAAGATGTATGCAAAGTTGCAGCATACATGACTGATGGATGGTAAGATGGAGAGATGGAAAAATAAAATGTAAACTATAGATGGACAGGATGGAAAGATAAAATGTTGATAGGAGATGGAGAGAAGGGTGGAAAGAAAATTTAGATAGATGGAGAAAGGGTCGAAAGATAAAGTCTAGTTAAGAGATGGAGAGAAGGGTGGAAAGATAAAGTTTAGATAGATGGAGAAAGTGTGGAAAGATAAAGTCTAGTTAAGAGATGGAGAGAAGGGTGGAAAGATAAAGTTTAGATAGGAGATGGAGAAAGGGTGGAAAGATAAAGTCTAGATAGATGGAGAGATGGAAAGTTAGATTGCAGATGATAGAAAGATAGAAAGATAAAATGTAGATAAGAGATGGAGAGAAGGGTGTAATGACAAAATGCAGATAGAGATGGAGAAAAGGATGGAAAGATAAAGTGTAGATAAGCGACGGAGAGATGGAAATATAAAATGTAGACAAGAGATAGAGAGAAGATAGAATGCAGATAAAAGATGGCGAGATAGATGGAAAGATAAAATGTAGAAAAGAAGTGGAGGGAAGGATGAAAAGATAAATGTAGAAGACATATATGGAAAGAAAAAATTCATGTGGATGGAAAGAAAATGTTAAAAAGACATGGAGAAAATGAAAGATTAAATGAACGTGTGAGATGGGAGGACGAAAAGATAGAATGTAGTTAATGGATGCAAAAGAAATTTGAATAAGAGATGGATGATAAGATAAATGTAGATAAGAGATTTAGAAAAGGATAGAAAGATAGTATGTAGATGACAGACTGAAAGACAAATTGAATTAAACATGATTGGAAAAATAAGATGTAGATATGACATGGAGAAGGTTGTGAAGATAAAGTGAAGATGACTGATGGATGGAACAAATGGATGGCATGTAGAAATGACATGGAGAAGAGGATGCAAAGTGATAATGACAGATACAGGGAAGGAGGAATACAAATGTCACCTGATGTGATTTGATAGATGAATTTCTTGGTGTTCGGGAAATGTCAGCTATTGTAGACCCATGACAGGGGCCATTATCTCTGCACTGTACATCTGGAGGAGAAAAGTAAGAAATTGGTCTAAATTGTCATAATTGCTCCTACTTTATGTGCATGAGTAGGTTTGTGGCATAGTTGGAATATGTAATGATAGTTTTATGTTTGGAAGTAAAAGGATGAAGCTATTATATCCATATATGGACTTTCTTCTTCTACCCATGCACCTGCTCTGACGTGAGGGTTATGTCTACTGCTTACATTGGGACACAAGCCAGATTACATGTGGATATCAAGCACTTGTTAATAGTCATTCCCCATATCATTTAATGTTTTAATGCTCTGTGAGCATATGTCTTGGTAAAAGGCTGATAGTTTTTATCAAACAAAGAGTATGTTTGATTTCGGAATAAGGTTATTGTTGCTTCTTGTCTATATTTTTATCTAAGGGGCGGTACATGAATGAGGTCTGTGTCTGTAATGCAATTAAATGCAGAAATGCCATTATTTTTTTAATATTCTCCAAGCATGGTATTGACAAGAGGCAGGTATTTATTTATTCATATTAATAATTCAAAAGGACAAAATTCTTACCGTCAGCTACAGTGTAGGGTAAGTCAGTACAAGGGCACATTCAACTTAGTCTTTTTTCAGTGCCCAATTAAACCTGTTTCATACCTCTAGAATACCCTCAACCATTTTGTACCTCAGAATAAACTCCACCTAGCCTTTCTCCATTATATACCCCAGTATAAGCCCCACCTTAACCTTTCTCTATTTTATACCCCACCTAAACCTTTCTCCATTTTATACCGCAGTATAAACCCCACCTAAACCTTTTTCTATTTTATACTCCAGAATAAACCCCACCTAAACTGTTCTCTATTTTATACTCCAGAATAAACCCCACCTAAACCTTACTCCATTTCGTACCTCAGAATAAACCCCACCTAAACCTTACTCCATTTTGCTGCCCCAGAATAAACCCCACCTAACCTTTCTCTATTTTATACCTCCGAATAAACCCCACCTAAACCTTACTCCATTTTGTACTTCAGAATAAACCCCACCGAAAACTTACTCCATTTTGCTGCCCCAGAATAACCCCCATCCAAACCTTATTTTGTTTCATACCCCCATATGTGATATTCTCAGTATATCATACTTGTACCTTCCTGTGAAGAATAACAGAAGCTTTTCTAAGTGTGATTTCTTGGGCGTACATCAAACAGAACATTTTTTTTGTGTAATAACATGTGTATTTTAGATTGATACCTTCTTGTGAACAATGGCAAAAATATATTCTTTTTATGTTAATAAAGCAATTATTATACCTAACCTGTAGCTAAAGAATCCTGTGAAGTAACACAGAAGTTACACAAGTTTACAGTGCCTTTATGCACTTTTTTTCCCAACCTGTGCCGTTTTGTGTTATGTTACCAGTAAATCTGAAACTGTCAGCACTGTGTCTTCATGTATCATAACACAAGTTACATGTCTACTGCTTGTGTTAAAACTCAACATACACCTAATGATTTTGTTAACCAGTCTTATGTAAGAAAGAGCTCTTTGGAGCAGGATAAAGAATATATCATTTGAGGTTTGAGCAAAAAATATTTCCCAGTCTTTATGAGACTCATTTTTCAAAAGTAACATCAAGATTGTATTAGCTACAATTAAATTCTTTTGATCTTATTTTATGAGGTAATAATGTTGATCTAAGCTGTTATTTGTGTGAATGTTAAGTGACAGTAAATTTCTTACAAGTATGGTGATGTACGAGGTAGTATGGGCGGTCCCTCCAAGCAGGTGATAGCTGGAACAGCTGTTGATGGTAGGGGGGACGCTATTGCTGGTGATGGTCACAGATAGCTACCAGTCTTTATACAGTAGCAACCACGGCCTTGCAACTAAATATTGCAGCTTAAATCCTTTTATCAAATGTGTCCCTTTAATTTCAAAAATACAGAGGAGGTGACTATCCTAGATAATGTTGTGTGCTTTTCAAGTTTGGTGTTTATTACAAAGTGTTTTAGGTATATGATGGTTGTCTTGATCACCTGCTGCTTGTCTTGCATCACAGGGTCACTAACACATCGTTTATCATCTTCATAAAACGTTTTACATTTCTACCACACCATAATATAATGCCGTGTTCACACCTGGACAAACACTTGGCTTGAATGCACACAACGTGACTGAATTAGCCATTATGCTGTAGTTCCACCTCTTGCGACCATGATGTAATTGAGGCATGATATATTTCAGGTGATATGAACACTGTTTAAAACATTAGCCAATCAGCATCTGTCAATAGACAGGTGCTATACACTATATCCCCCAGGCAGCGCTCCAGATGGGGTTGGGGGAGAAAGCAGGGAGGGGGTTGGGTAATGGATGGGTGGAAAGAAGGAACTATCGATATATGCTTAACTCCCTAGGGAGTGCATAGATCCATGCAGCCTGCAATCTGGTATAAACATGGGGAAGATGAAAGATCACACTAAATCATGTGATAACAGTTTGTAATCATGTGACAATGGTAAATATTTTTGTGACAACTGTGGAAGTGGAGTCGTGTCAATGCATGCATTCCTTCAGCAAACAGAATGATTGAACTTAATGTCTTAATTCACTGTTGTCATATCCATGATTTTTGCACAATAGAATACCCAAGTACTATGTGATTTCCTTACAACAATGTCCTAAACCTTTAGCATTTATCATTTATAACTGTTTGTAACAAGCAGAGAAACAAATGCTGTGTACAAAAAGGTTAATATACTTTACAAAATATTTTTGATAACAGTAACCATTTATATAAAATAACTGAAAAAGACAAAGCTAATATTATGACCACTTTCTCACAATGTGAACATAATATCATCTGTTCAGTTGTTTGGATAGTAGTATGTAATATTGATGAAGTGTAAATTGGGCATTATCATTAAGCTGGAATCTCCAATGTGTGTCATTAAAGCACAGAACATATGTTAGTGAGATCATTGTAACAAGTGAGCTAACAAGTACCTGCTGAGGTGAACAGATGTCCAGCCCTGAACTGAAATGGCCTGTAACTAAACACTTGTTATCGTTGTATAATACCTATATTCCGTACAGCCAGAGGGGATGTTCGTTACGAAGGGCTATTGTGTTCCTCCATAGATCAATCTGTTTAATCAACCATTTATGGATGTGTGAGCACAATGGTGGCCAGGCAGACAAGCCATGGATTACCCTCTCATGGTAGTCATTTCAGTGTTTGGTGTCTGTAATGAAACTGCTAAAAAGATTATGTGGGAAGGATTTCCTGCATTTTGAGATGGGATTGTTTTGGGAGATGCTTAACCCAATGTAGTGACATTTGGATGAGTTAAAAAGAGCAGTGTTGTTAATACCGATCAACAAAGGAAGTTAAAGAACACATGATTCTTTTACACTGACTTCTGTGAGCCACGAGAGACAGGCTTTGGTTTTCTTTAACATCTTTTGAGTAGTATACATTTCCAGATTAAAATCCAAATCAGGATCCCCATCCACTAACAATCATAACATTATGACATATTTGTAATTCTATTGGGGGCAGTGAAGCAGCCTATTAATTAAAACGTTTGCTTGCCATTTCAAGGAACAGGGTTTTATTCCTGAGACACATGGGTACTATGTGTGAAGCCCATGTCTGGTGTCTCCACCCCGGTATTGCTGGAATATTAGTTAAGTGGCACTCACTCACTCACTCACTCACTCACTCACTCACTCACTCACTCACTCACTCACTCACTCACTCACTTGTGATTCTACATAGACTTATAAATGTCTGTTAGGAACCCTGCTATATTATTGCTAATTATTACAAGATGTTGGTATTTGAAATCCATGCACATGCAAGTATACAATGACAAGGCCAATCAACCATTTTTCTGTGTTGTACCTACTTTTGTAAATATGAATTTTCTGCTACCATGGAAAGAAACCTGCAACCTGATATGCTCCCCAAAACTAACATTTAGCCATGTTAAAATGAACTATTGTGAATGTATGCTCTGTAATCAGAGGTACCTGAAAGATATTAGCCATTGCTGAAGAAGGAAAGTCTTTGATGTGTGAGGTGAATATATGGCAATGGCTGTAGGGCATAATGGCAGTTGATATATGATATGTGATAAAATAATTTCTGCTGATACTGATCCGATAGAGGTGCTGAAGACCCTCATCATGCTGAACAACACACTTGGTATCAACTCGTGAAGGTCCGGGCTAGAACATGCCCTCAGCAAGTCATGCTTGCCGTAAAAGGCGCCTTATATGATGTTTGTCGTAAGAGGAGCCTAACGGGATCAGGTGGTAAGGCTCGCTTGGTTGACACATGTCATCCGTTCCCAGTTGTGCAGATCGATGCTCATGCTGTTAAGCACTGGATTATCTGGTCCAGATTCTATTATTTACAGACCGCCACCATATAGCTGCAATACTGCTGAGTGTGACGTGAAACTAAACTCACTCACTCACACTTGGTATCGGTTTATATCAATTAACACATACTACTCAACTTTTCATAGGGACAATCAGATATATGATTCTGTTTAAGGGTACTTTTTAAAGGTGCAGTTAAGAGCTTGAATATATTGTTACATATATATCTCCACAAATATTGACATGACAAAATTGTTCTTTGTCCTTGCACTTTCTGGTTGTGGCTCTTATTTGAAGAAAATACCCCTTCTTCTTGTAAGACCAAATCAGTGATCAAGATTTGCCATAATGTTTTTGTTTATCCTGATTTTATTCTTTGGGTATGGCTCAACAGCTCTTGTTGAACTTGCACCAGGTCAGAGGTGAAAGGTCAAGCATTTTGTGATCAGCGAGGCATGTCGTGGGCTGCTTCAGGAGCATGCTTCAGGTCAGACAGGTGGAAACCTGCATCTCACAGGTAGAGGTGCCTCAATTACCTGTAATTAACCGGTATGCACAGGTAACTGTGATACATCTGGACACCATCTGCTTTTGTTATTAATCAGCCTACTGACGTCCTGAAGCCATGTTGATGTGGTTGTGAATGGATTATTTCATAAAATATTCTGGTTTAATAACTGGGAATTATGAAAAAGTGCATTTGTGAGGAGCATGAGGTACAGAATGAGTTGGGTTGGAGCTGCCACTAGAAGTGAACCAATTTATCAAACTTTCACTCTATTGCAGCCGTTTGTCCAACAGTTTGAACAAATAGTTAGATTAGCTACCTGTGAAGATCTGGGAAAGAACAGGTCTTCAGCAACCAATTCTTGCCACAAAAGGCACCTATGCTTGTCGTAAGAGGCGACTAATCAAGGGATCAGACGGCCAGGCTCGGTGACTTGGTTGACACATGTCATCAGTTCCCAATTGTGCAGATTGATGCTCATGCTGTTGTTTACTGTATTGTTTGGTCCAGACTTGATTATGTACAGACCGCCGCCACCTAGCTGGAATACAGCTGAGTGCTGCACAAAACTGAACTCACTCAGTAAGATTAACTACTGGAAGAAATCAAAACATCCAAACACGAATGCTTATTTATTTTTTTTGTGTAATTCTGCTCTCAGTGGTATTTCAGCTATTTGTCAGTGGCCTGTTTATGGTCAATCTGGACCAGACAATCCAGTGAGTGATATCATGAGCACTGACCCACATAATGTTGATAGATGTCACCATGTGATCCATGGTTGATGTAAACCAATGTTCTTACCAGGAATCGCAGCTAGAAGGGATTACAAAAGACAGGATGTCTTGACATTTGATCTGTGGTTCACAGCCATTGTTTTGTAAGATCAGAGATGTTTTGTTGGGGTTTTTTTGGTAAGTCTGTGTGTAAAAAATCTGCAACTATAAGCTTGTGTGTATTGAAATGCTGAGTAATAAACCATGACTCTGTATAATCGCTATCCTTTCCCTATTTGTTGGTCCAGTGTAGTCCAATAGCATTAATGCATCTTTCCTTCAGACCATGTGTGAATCAGTCTTATGTATTAATTACATGGAAATTTCATGAGTGCTTTGTGCCAATGCATTCTGGGAACGACTTCCTCTCTCTTATGGCTGATCTCACCACAAATATTAGCTCAGTCCCTCGTATTACCAGTTCATGCCGTTATCTGTTCGGAGTGTTAGTTCTGATTATTTGGCTCTGCTCCCATGGCTAATTTGAAGGCATTGATTTAACCCTGCTAAAACTGATTACTTTTGACATTCCTTTTGCATGGCGATGTTTCATCTCCGAGATAAAGTAGCCTTCCGTTGTTGAAATGAGATGAATGGGAGTTCACAAGATTCTCACAAAATGGGACGAGAATATAACATAGAATGGATGGACCCGACAGAAAGTAATTGGTTGTGTTTTATTAATAAGAGTCTGCCTCCTCATAATGTTTTGACTCAGAAGATCAATGGAGCTGTTTTTTTTCTGGCTTATGTCTATTGGGAATTATTTTGTAACTGTTTATTTAGTTCTGCTAGAAGCCATATTAGTTGTGGGAGCTATAGTAGATGCTTTGATCATCACAGAATTAACAGAATAAAAGATGTTTACGCCTTGAATTTTCAAAATGGGATTTGGTAACGTTCAGTCCTTAACATGCAACCTCAAAAAGCCTTTTTAGTCTAATCCAATGAGTTGTAATAAAATGAGTGGTCAGTATGCCTGGTTCCTAACTCAGCTGCAATGTTGTTTTAATTCTACAAAAAATAAACAATCAAATCAAACTCAAATCTCTTCCCACATGGTTATTTGTCATATCTTCCTATGAACCTTTGTTCTAACATGGCCATATTTCAAGGTTCTCATAAAACCCCCTAGCAGCAAAAAATGGCAGCAGATTTATCTCCCCTTTTTTCTGTCCAATCAGAACACGTGTTACATTGACCTAGATTCAACTCGAAAAATGCAAGCAATGTGGAGGAACAAATATGACATGACTGAGTTCTGTCGAGAAGAAACATTTGAGTATCATGCTCGGGAAGTGGTTCTTGTTTTCACGATGCCTCCGGAAATTACTGAGATCTTGCGAACGATCACTTTTGAAACAAGGTCGCTGATTGCACTTCTAAATCTGATTGCCTCCAATCACAAGTCTTGAATACTTGCACCATGAAAGGGTCGTATTAGAACAGAGCTTAGGTAGGAAGGTATGACAAGTAACCACTGTGGGAAGAGAATGATCAAACTCATTCAGCCATACAAAATGTTTGCTGACTGAAGATTTTAGAATCTAAAAATCTTGGGTTCAAGTACCAGTTTGATCTAGTATGTCAGGTTTACTCCCATGTTCGTGGGTTCCTCAAAGTGTTAAACACCTGGCTGTCCTCCACATGAAGACATGATCTCACTTCAAGGGATTGCCCTGACATAAAAATTATCCGAGAACTTAAACAATGTTCAACAAGATGTTTACCTCACTCACTGTCTAGGGCAGTGTGCACTAGTTTCCAAATTGTGCTAGCCAGCTAGCTATGCCTGAAAGTTACTAGCCCACAAAATAATTCACAAGCCTGAAATTTGAATGTGGAATGTAAGCAAAAAACTACAAAAGTAGACAAGAATAAGGTATCGTAACCATGACAACGGTTTTTCATCATTAAGCTGCTGATATGATGAACATTTTTATCAGACCATATCTTGCATGATGTACAAGTATATTATTATTCAACAACTTGGTGAGAGTAATATAAGTACACAATTGACCTCATGAAAATTTACTTGATTTACGGGCCTGACTGTCACATTGCTAGCTAAGGGCTAATGGTCCAGTGGATATTTTGGACTCTAGTCTGGGGAATGCTTTTGTGAAATATCTTAGACATTGATAGATTAGGTGTCCAATTGCTCAGTGACTGGGTGAGTATGGTTTAGCATTGATGTTAGCGTTATTCCAGCAATATCACAGCAGAAGACACCAGAAATAGGCTTCAGTATGCCCATGTGATAAAAGTCATCCTGCTTTCAGTGCAACGAGCAAATGCTTTAACCACTGGCTACCCCACCTCCTCCCAGTTGCAGAACATCATTTCTTTAATATGTCTTATGTTCTCCAAACAATCATCTTGACCGGACTCAGTCTTCTATTCATCCATCCCAGGCCGGCACTTCCGACATAAGTACGTTGGGACTGAATGTCAGTAATTGCTATCTCATCAATTATACGGAAGTCAATAGAATATCGGCCAATCCAGCCTGACCTGTGGCGATCTTCATCACATCTTTACAACTCTTGTTCATTAATGACCATCAATTCATCATGATTGATATCATCTCCCAGGGGGCACTGCAGTCCATGGAATCGATACCCATGTGTTAATAGGGCTACTATAAGCATTATGCCAGCAATATCTATGCATATTTGACGTAATTAGGTCCAGCTACAACCTTAATGACAAAAGGACAGAATGCCATTTGATAAGCTGGGGAATGCAGTTGATGTGATGTCAGTGTTTTATTGCTTTGACCTTTGTTTGGTAAATGGACGTGGCAGCCATTGGGGATGACTACGTCCATGGAGAATAGTTTTGTAAACACTGTATGACAAAGTTAATGCACATGGAATATATAAAGGTGATGAATGTTTTCATTCTGTTTGAATCATGTCCCAATTTTATCATTATCGTGACTTTAATCACATTATCTTTGGTGATTCCCATGGAATATGTCAGCATCACTCTGGTTCTTTAAACCAAAAATAAACTGTACCAGGTAGATAAATTATTGAACTTCGTTCTAGTAGTTACTTATTTCAAAGCAGATGTCTCTCATTGCTTTAGAATATATTAAGTCCATTCGTTCTCTCTGGTGACTGGGAGTTTACAAAACAGGCATAATGACGTGTTTACTTGATTAAATATAATTTTGCATATTTTTAAGATGTCCTTTCATACAAAGCACAGATAATAGAACATACAATAACTGGTAGATATATACTAAATATTCTGCTGATTAAATAGTATTTGAAGAAATCAAAATTATATTACTTCAATTCATGTCGGAAAATGTTGCTGCCCTAATTCTATAAAGCAATTTTAGCACTTAGATTGATGATACATGCTACATTTTATTATTTACTTGCTGCAGTCATGTTAAAATTGGTATGTGGAATGAGACCTGTCCTTAGTAGATATATTGAATACAGGACTTCAATCATCATTATGTAGGATTAACTGAAGATAAACAGTTACTATACAAGATCACCATGATTATTCCAAATGATACCTGTTCTGCCCTCCAAGGAATGGACATCCTGCTTTTGTTTTGGTGTGGATATGATGAATAATAGCCCTAATCAGCTTCCTCAGAGACTTCTGGGAATTAAGTATTCTTGATCAATATGGCCACTCAGGGCTGCCATCTTGTTTGCCAAGATGGTCAGTTTCTTTTGTTCCAACCTGGTATTGAGTGTCCAGTTTGACCAATATGTGGTCAGCCACTGATCTTGGCCTGAACATGACACACAAGACAGTTGACCAAGAGGAAATCAAAGCCTCATAGCCTCTTTGTATTGATCCTCCTGCTTAGACATGGAACTGATATGCATTTCCTTATTAATTATCCTGACTGTCAGCTGCCCGACGGCAGCCGTTCTGCAGCCATTCTGCAGCCGTCTGTGTCCAAGTTCAGGGCAGTGAGTTTATTGGGAGGTTGTTAGTGCAGCAGATAAAGGGTTTGCTCTTCAGAATATTTGGGTTGGATTCCTGCAGTGGAAACTGAGTGCTATGAGATTGTGGGTGGGTGAGATAGCATTGCTGAGATATTGGAAGCTGTTTTTAAGTCAAACTCTGTCCATTACGCCCAAATGTAAAGTTTGACAATTATCTTAGCTGTTGTAATGATCATTTGGTCAATTTATAAGAATGAAGATTTTATGGATATCAACTTCTTTATTGTGAGAACACAACGTTTCGGAGTTAATGCTTACTCCTTCACCTTTCATTCTATAATGTATATCACTTCTAAATGCCCTTCAAAGACTTGGTCAATTTATGTGGTGTGTTTCTGAGAAAAGTTTTTTTATGTCTCTGTGTGAATAAAGAAGTATGAGTCTTGCCACAGAATGGACTGGGATTTTATCTTCAGGAGTACTGGGACAGTTCGGAAGCCAAGTGGTTAAAGCGTTCGCTTGTCATGTCGATGACCTGGGTTCGATTCCCCACATAGGTACAATACTTAAAGCCCTTTTCTGGTGTCCCCGGCTGTAATATTGCTGGAATATTATGAAAAGCAGCTAAAAACTAATCTCACTCACTCAACCAAGAGTATTGTCAGTATCTTGCCACAGAATATACCGAAGGTTAGCCACAGACTGTACTGGGGGTTAACCACAGATTGTACTGAGACTTTGCCACAGATTGTACTGAGAGTTTGTTACAGATTGTACTGAGAGCTAGCCACAGATTGTACTGAGAGTTTTGTCACAGATTTTACTGAGAGCTAGCCACAGACTGTACTGAGAGTTTTGTCACAGATTGTACTGAGAGTTTGCCACAGATTGTACTGGGCATTTGTACCAAGCCATGATATATTTATGATATAGAGCCAAGATGCAACAGAATCTGATGTTACGAGCTGCTGCTAGATTTGCCATGGATATGAAAAGCATCTTCAGTCTTGTGTCTTTTGACCATGTTATCTTTTAGATTTGTTAATTATTTCATGAATCATATTTCTGATTGCTATAAAGTTAAAATAGCTTGCTTTTCCATCCATACCTTTGAACCCTGTCCTCCTGCAGTGATGTCTTATGTTGGAGGGCATTTTATAGTTCATTTTATTGATCCTTTGCTAAAATATTTTCTTTCATTTTGTTTATATTTTTCCCACGCAGACTGTGCTCAGAAGAGGGGGACCGCTGGCATGCAGTGGTATTTGAAAAGGAAATTCTAAACAAACACCAAGTTTCATTCTTTTCTTTTTCAGAAAATGCTGATTAAGAAATAAGCCATGCATGACTCACAGAGGAGTACAGTATTAAACTCAAAATTCAAAATAAATAGGAACACAATTATAATAGTAAAATCAAAACGCATGAAAAGAAACATTTATATTTGTGGTCTTAATTTACATTGGTTTCAAGAGATTATAAGTGTTTTCAAACACATTATTATTTCTGTGAAGCAGGCATTGTGTGAATGTTTGCTGGGGAAGTCGAGGACATATGTCCAGTACAACAGCCTTGATCTCAAATCTGTGTGAACTAATGTTCTGTTTATTTGACCACTGCAGGGTTCTGTGTGACATCAGTCACAAGCCAGTGGCCACACAGAGCCCAGTGACCCCTGGGTCACATCCAATTTGCCAAGGTTCTGTCAAGTAGGGCTATAAAACCATAGGCCTCTGCCCAATCACTGTTTCACTCCCTAACGCAGCAAGGCCGCTCTACTTTTTAGAGGACAGAGGTGTTTAGTAATTAAGGGTAATGGGCCATTCTGTCTTTGGATTCTTTGATCTTCAAGATTGACATGTTTCTAAATATCTTTTCAGTGTTTTGATTTAGTAGGCTATTACAGTTTTTATGTTTATTCTCTTTTAGTTATAGTGACAGGAAAGAGCTGAAGACTCTTTAGTTGAAATAGTTTGAAGATGAAAACACTTTGATCTGTTGTGTTTTTCTCCCTTGTGATGAATGCAATTAAGGCCTATTTGTGTTGTATTAAAAATCATTTCTGTACTGTTATTTTTGTTTAAAGGATGTGTTTCTGCCTGATATTCTACCTCTGTGGAATCGGTTTCAACAGTCGTCTTGTAGCAGATCAATAGCCTTCTGTTTCGGTTATGTTTTGTTTCTTGATGATTCCGTTATCACAACAGTTGGAGGAGAGAACAACATCAGCTGAACGCAGACAATACCAGCTGATGATGCTTTTAGGGTCGATTTGTAAGATGGAAGGGCATTTTTAATATTGACACTTCTTGGAATGCAAGTGTAATTTGTTTAATGAAATATGTTTGAATACTTCAAAGAAATATTGTTCAGCGCTTAGCCGAGAAAGGTTTTGTTTGAGGAAATTCAATATTCAATGTTAAAAAATGTTTTAAAAACCCAAATTCTTGTGAATTAAGCATTGTGGAAGGTTGTAGACTCAGGAGTTTATTTATAAAATGTGAGCAGGAGAACAAACACACTTAACAGTTTCAAAAAGTAGAAGTTGTGCATAAGTGCATGTATGTTGTGAAAAACAGCATATATATGTAATTATTATGAAAACAGTCTTTGTGTTTCAAAATATTTGCTATTTTCAAAGATAAATTATTTCAGTTTGTGGCTTAAATAATGCAGAAATGTGTCTCAATGTTCTTTACTTCCCAAGTTATTTATTCAACATTTGGAGTAATATTGCTAATGTGACCAGGTTCAATTTATTAATTGTCTATGGTACTGATGTAACATCTGATGCTCCAACAGATCATATCCATTATCACGGTTGTATTACAAATGTTCGGTTCCACATTCACCATCATAAACTGACCGTCTTTCAGAATTTGAAACCATGTAAGACGAAGTTGATTTGGTGATCAAGCTTTCTGAAAGTCTTTCAGTTTCTGTCTTATATCCATTTGCTCTTCTGTTTTATGAAGAAATCTATAGCACAGATAAGAATACTTTCTCTAGATTTTCAACCTTTGTATTCATAAGATTACTTCATCTAGAAGTTGTCAAATAGGTTCTTGTTTGAGCAAGGTGCTATTATACTGAAAATAAAGAATAAATGATGGATGCTCAATGAAAAGTATAAAATGCAAATTAACTTTATGATTATTTGGCCTAAAAAGAGAAACAGAAGGCTTATCCAATCACTCTGCTGATAGTTTTTTGCTTGTGGCTCATGTGAAATAACAATTTATGGAGAATACAAGACTCCTTTACCTGGTCTCAGACTGATTAGTGTCTGTGTGCGTTTATCCTGATACAAACCCACGAAAGCTGAATTCAACACATGATGTGATCTCTGTGTACCAGAAAAGGACAGATCAGTAATAAAAGGACATTATGCCTCCACTCAGATTCTGAAAAGGAAGTTCACAGTTCTGTCTGTATCTGGCTTTGATGGTTCTTCTGCGGTTGTGATGAGCTGAGACATTGGTGTTTGTATCTCAGACAGGTCTCTGGACCTCATGGAAGGATTAAATCAATGTAACAGTGTTTTGCTAAGAAAATCAATTTTGTGGAATTGGCTCTTACTTTGACTGACTTGTGTCTAACAGGGAAACATTGCCTTGAACACTTCACAAGTTAGTGCAACTCTTTCCCAGTCAGGAAGTTCTGTCAAGATCATTCAGACAATTTGACATCAAATTTGTGGGGTTTTTTTTATGTAAATGCTAAGTTTGAATTCCAAGCACATGTACCATTGTTGATTGGGAAATCAGGAACATGTTTTTTGAGTAGTTCATTAAATAGAGTTGAAGTTAATTACATAACCTTTTATCAGACCTTTTGTTCACAAGTGAAACTCCAGCAGGATTATCAGTAGCTAGTCCAGATCCAAATATAGTTATTTGACAAGAATCACGTAATCCTGGAAATTTTCAAAGTATATTCTTCCCCCTTCATCATAATGTTTCAGAGTATGTCCTTTCTCCTGATAAAGTTTTTGAGCATTTCCTAACTGTTTCAGGGTATATTCTTACTTCTTGTGACATTTTTTAGAGATTGACATCATAACCAGAGTATTATAATATCATAGGCAGCAATTCTGTTCTGACAAAAACATGGCATTATATCCAGGGTAGCATTATAGCCAGGGTGGCAGGCATTATAACCAGGGTGCACTGAAATGTTTAAATGTCGTGTTCTTCATAATAAAGAAGTTGACATCCAGAAATTTTTCGTGCATCACTTAAAAATGCTGTTCAAAGACTTCAACAGAATTTATTTGCTTAAGGTATCAATTGTAGTGAACGAGTGAAATCACCTGTCAAAGTAATATTCCTTCTGAATGCTAAAAGAATTTTACTTTTGTCAATTTATGAACTGTCTGGGGAAAGAAAAATAATCCATATAAATTTTCTTGTATTTTACATTTTTGGCCAATCCAAACATTATGATTTAATGTTTTGAGCTCAGAAATTTTTTGTTTCTTTTTCTTGAAAAAATACAACTGGTGGATCTGTAAAACGAGAAATAAAATTGGTCTGGCCTGAAGAAAACCCAGTCATACTGATGTTGATGTATCATGGTCAGTGACAACAGCAGCTCCCAGCTTGCCAATTGTGGTAGCTCTTGCTTTGTGCATCCTAAATGGAACTTAATGAGAATGTCATAGATATACGTGTCTTAGAGGCAGTTGGCTGACATTTGTCAGCTATGTCATTGGGTATGTCGGAGGTTGTGTATTTCCCACAATTCTAAGTGTACGAATACTACTTAAGACCTTATCAGTGAGTGTTGTTTTATGGCTGTCGTGCCACCTCTGTATTCATTTGATATTCTGTCAGTGCAGTACGTTGGCAGTAATTGGTGAATAACATGCAAGGTGGGGTTACTGCCATCTGGTGTTAACATGGCGTTGATGTATTGACAGCCACTAATTGTTCCATCTGTTCCGGAATGATGTAGTGCTGGCATTGGTACCTCTCACCATAATGTCCATACATTTGCTGATTAAAACTTTGAACAGATGTATTATTTTTGGTTATGGTCTTAATTAGGAGATAATTACAATAAATTGTGCATGTTTGTAGAGGGAAGTGTTTTTCAATGCATTAATCTTGATTTTTGAATCCCAGGGTGCTTTGTTAGCTTTTGATGATGTCAGATGTGAGATCAAAGATTAAACTTGTTCTTCTTTTGATGTTCAATATTTTTGATTGATAAGGGGAAGGGCTGTCATTTATTATTGGGAGGTGAAGGGATGAATGTCAAGGGAAGGGGCAAGGGTACTGGTTCATGGTTAGGGGAGGGGCTAGGGTACTGGTTCACAGTCATGGGAGGGGCTAGAGTACTGGTTTACAGTCAGGGAAGGGGCTAGGGTTCTGGTTCACATTAATGGGAGGGTCTAAGGTATTGGTTCACAGTCATGGGAGGGGCTAGGGTACTGGTTCACAGTCGGGGAAGGGCTAGGGTTCCGGTTCACAGTCGGGGAGGGGCTAGGGTTCTGGTTCACAGTTGGGGAGAGGCTAGGGTTCTGGTTCACAGTCATGGGAGTGGCTAGGGTGCTGGTTCAGTCAGGGGAAGGGCTAGGGTACTGGTTCATGGTCAGGGGGAGGGGCTAGGGTACTGGTTCACTGTAGGGCTAGAGGACTAGGGTCCAGGTTCACAGTCAGGCCAAAGTCTGAGGTTAGCGGTTCACTGAAACAGGAAGGGGCATGAATTACTGGTTCATAGATGAATGAGATGTCATGACATGAGAGTGACATGATGGTAGTGGTTTATGGAGTGAAGGAAGGGCCAGTTACAGTGGTTCACAGCCAGTTGAAGAGTAGTGGTACTAGCTCACTGTGTGTCAATGGAGGCACATAGGTTGTGGCTCACAGTCAGCACAGGGGTTGAGGTTGTGGTTGACAGTAGTGGTTTCCTGTTAAGGTAGGAGCTGAGTTTTGGTATACATTTAGGGATAGGAGCTGAGGTACTGGTTCACTAATAAGGTAGGGGCACGGAAGTTGGTTCACTGTTGAGGGGCTGGGGTACTGGTTCACTATATATAGGTTTTGGTATACATTTAGGTGAGGGCTGAGGTACTGGTTCACATTGAAGGAGGGCTGGGGCTAGTAATCGACAGTCAGGGATCATTCAGCGCAAGGATCAGGAGATGGATTGTGAATAAAATACACATTTAGTTGGAGATGGCGCTAACAATGGCCATTGATCTAAAGGTTAAAATATTAATAATATTTATGTGTTTTTCATGACAGCAATTTATTTGGTGCTTTTTCTTCGTGACGAGTCATGAGGCAGAATTGAAAAACACTTTGGAAAGCCTGCAAAAATTAAATGACATATTAGAGCAGGTCATTTTTTTGTTTAGGCTCTCTTCAAAAACTGTCTTTGTACAGCCTGAGTGCTGCTCAGTTGTATTATAGGAGTAGCATTGTCCTTCCTTTACGTTGTGTTCATCTGCGGACATTTGGATGTCATCAGCCCGTTCATCACACTACTCTTAGTGGCTATTTATCCAATTCGCATCAACGTCAACTCTGAATCCTTGCTCCTGCTGAAACTGACAGCCATCCTTGCGTCACACTGTATTTTGTCATTTCTCTGATCTATTTGCACATCACGATAATTGGGCAAGAAATGTTTTGATTTTGGTTTTAGCATGATTAGTAACCAGTAGCCAGAAATGATGATTTTAATGGTTGGTTAGATTTGAATGACTTGTCGACAGCCAATCTCTCGTTGATGAGATACTGCTTTTGTTCCCGGATATGTCGTACTACGCTCTGAGAGGGTTAGTCAGGCCGGTTGAAAGGAAACACTTTGATGATGTTAATTTAGAGAAAGTGACGAATGACAAGCAAAGAGCGCTTCATTAATCACTAGTTGTAAAAATCTCGTCAGGTAGCATGGCTTTCAAAAGGCATGTTATTACCGGCACAATTTATCACTCAGTTTCATCAGATTTTGGCATAAAAATTGCGCAAAAGTTTTATTTTGCCATCTTGATAGGCTTTTTTAATTTCTAGCAATTTTCAGGATGTAATAAATCACAATAACATTTTGTAAATGGAGCATGAGTCGAGCCATAATATTCATATTAATTGAATAAGATTCCCTCTGCTATTGTATCGATTGCCTACAGCACAAAGGAGACGTAGCCCTTTATGAGCAGACATGTAATTAAGATTAATCAAAGTCCATTGTGAAAAGGTATTGATTTTTAGACATAAAACTTTATGGCATTTTAATATGTTAGATCCTCTGTACGATATAGTTGGAAACCTGCTCGAGGATTAATGGCTGATTCTACTAACATGACAAACATGGACAATGAAAAACTTGCTTCATTTTGTTAAGACATTTAGTAATAATGGTGTTTATATGGATAAGTATCTATCATTTTAAAGTATCTGGTGTTTTTCCTGAGGTGGTTGCCATAGCGATGGTTCAGTGCATTTTCCTTCTTCATTTTTGGCTATCTGTTTCAAGAGTTTTATTGATAGAAAGATCATAGGTGTAATCAATTAGTTTCTAATTTTCTCTTATGAATCTGTAAAAATGGTTTTGAACTAATTTGTATATTTTGCTAATAATTTACCTTGACATTGTTTTTTAAATCAATGACTTATCTGGGTTTCGATGTTTTCTGCCAGGCTTATTTCAGAATTCAAGGAGGCTGAGAGAAAGTATAGGGGATAATTCATTATTCTTGCCAGTATTTATGTTATTGACTGCAATTTTTTAGAAATTGTTGTAGAATGGATTGAAAAAGTTATACATGACAGATGCGAGTCAACCATTTTGATGGAAAAAAATGTTAAATCACATGTGCAGCAAGAAATAAAGTAGCAAAAAGTGAAATGAAATAGCATTCAGACATGTTTAATGTAATGGCTCTATCATGAATGTGACAATACAAATGACAATCATTTATTGATCTTTGTGCTGTCTGATCAGTAAAACAAATACATGCTTTTATATTACAGATGCGCTGTTTAACCTAATGTTTTATATTTCCATGGATTTTGAACATAAGGACCATATCTGTATTTGTTCTCTTATTAATTTGCAAACAAACAAATCTGATGGTGTGACAATCAATCATATTGGTGGAAAATCACATGAGGCATACTTGTACTTGTAAAGGGGGAATATGAAACCCATTACTGATTGGATTGGTTGGTTGGTTGGTTGGCTGGTTAACAGTGAAGTCCACAATGTTCCAACTATATGGAAGCAGTCTGCAAATAATCATGTCTGGACCAGACAGTCCAGTGATCAACAGCATGAGCATTGTTCTGTACAACACTATTTCTTGTGTTCCCAGCTGTTATATTGCTGGAATATCTCTAAAAGGGATGAAACTATACCCACTCGTTTGGTAAAAGGATCATTCAGAATAAGGAATATCTCTGTTCTGTACAGTACTACAACCATTTCTAAGTTTCTTAATGTCTTGTTTAAGGCATTGTATCTCTTTCATATTTTAGCACTAGCGACCTCAGCAAGATGGCTGCAGTATGGTGTTGAATGATGCAGGTTGATGTTGAATGAGGCCACTTAATTTGCTTGGTTGTCAGCCAAATGCTCATTGAAATTGCTGACGTCTATAGCTCTTTTGCAGACTTTCCACACACCAAGTTTTGGGGATGAGGACTTTGACCTCCCAGTGTTGCCCCTTGCCTCTGACCAAGATTCAGGGAATGCAGGGAACACCACCCAGGCGCCATTCTCCCATCAGATGTTGTCTAACTTGGATCTGGGTTTGAATCCAGCATTGACAGTGGCGCCGACTATGCAAACAGCGGACTGTGCACCATTAACGTCAATGCGAGGTCCGCATCCAATTGCTCCGAAATTCCCACCTCAGAACTTTGACGTTCCTGACATCAATGTCACTAACAGTGTAATGGCAAGTGCAACAAATGCCGACAACATCTTCGCCTCCATTGCGGCCTCCACGGGAACTTTGTTTCATGATGTGATACCTGACAGAAGCCCCATCTCCAGCCATCAATCACTATCAACCATCAGTCAGACTCAGATGGCCACTCACCTCGGCTTTCAGACGGCAGTACAGGGAGCATCACCTCCAGGCTCAAACTCCACATCCTCACCAAGCAGAGAGAGTAGCGAAGATAGCGATGATAGTCTGCCACTGGCTCAGGTGAGTGTCTATGGCAACATGGCTAAATTACAGGAATCATTTACACAGTGTTAATTTAATGTCACATATTATATGCACTCATGCAAACAAATAAGGGAACACATGAAAGTATATCCTCGATATCACCAGGGTATATGTTCCGATAAGTCTCCACTATACCCTGCATGCATGTACAGGTTGGCCCGATAATTTTATTACCTCCCTTTGCTGGCTCCGCATTCTCACAGGAGCCAATCAGCAAGGGGAAATCATACAGGCAAATTTATAGGTCCGAAAACCTTTTTAAAAAGATTTGCAAGAAATCCATCTACTTCTTTCAGAGAACCTCTGCATGGTTTGTTAGCCAAGTTTAATCGGTTAGAGAATTTAAAAAGCGAAAGTGAGTTGTGATTGGTTCGCTCATCTTCCCAGCGTAGACACCTGATTGGTTAAAAAGCCACCCAAGGGAGGTAATAAGTTTAATGGGCTGAGCCGTAGATGCAACCAGGGTATAGTGGAGACTTTTTGGAATGTATACCCTGGAGATATCGAGGATGATGAAAGTATAAGTATCACTATAATTATTTCCAAAGTTTCACCACAGTGCACAATACATATTGAAGATACAATGGAATCTGTTTATTACGGCCTTGGCTGGGACTGACACATTTGTCTGGATTTTAAAGAATTTGATTGTTGGAACTGTTATTACGTCCAGATTTCCAAGCAAGATTCTGAAAGCAATTTCATTGTCGGGACTACCATTTTAGTCCGTAATCCGTAATTGAGGGAGTCCGCAATATGAAGCAGTCCTTAATGATAAATTTAGAACAATTTTGCCAGGACTTAGAGAGGAGCTTTTCTTAGAAAACCACATTGACAGAGTCCAATGTACCTGGAAAAGGATAAAGGCACACTTGTACTTTCCAGTGTTTCCTTATTTGTTTCCATGAGTATATTTTGCAAAATATCATTTGTATTCATCTATTCATCATTTCTAAGGACCAGTCACCTGAGACAGACATAGATAAGGAGTTTTTATCTCAGTGCAAAATTTATTAATCAATAAATTCATCAAAAGTTTTGAAAAAGTATGTTTTTATTTTATTTTACAAGTTAATCATGAATTATCTTTCTTTTGTAATCAGATATTAAAAGATATACCTGTTCAAACAACACAATCTCACCAAACCTTTAAAGACTGTTGAAGATATGATTAATGATTTAAGTGTCTGTATTTAGGAATATTTGTTGAAAGACTATTGAATCTGTCCACTGGAGTGTTAAGAGTTCTTCAAGGGGGGTCGTAATGGCGCCCTCCTTCAACTCTCTGTCAGATGGCAAGCAGGGGAGGTCGACCTCTATCTAGGGGGTTTATTTATCTGCTTTGCCCTTGCACTCTTAACTGACAATGAATATAGTCGTGGTCCGTCAACTCGCTTAACATGGACATCATTCACAAAAAGCTCAATTTCTTCACGTTTATGTGCATTGTTTTTTGAGAAAATATTGAAATTGTTGCAGTATATTGGTATAAGCTGACGCCATTGTTGTGTCATCTGATTCTGAGGAAAAGACATTAGAATGATTTGGGGGATTCAAATTGAAATGCATAGATAATAATATGGTCTTTGGTAGGATTTTGTTTGCAAAATAGGCTGAGTCTTCTTGGCTGCTACTTATCTTGTAATAACAGGTGAGGGTTTATTTCATTTTCATAATTCATACAGCCTTCATAATCAAAATGTGAAAACCATTCATAGGTTGAAAGCTTTCAGCTGGTATTAGGACCTAAACATTCATCCATAACATTGCTGGTGATACAGATATCATGTGCTTGTGATATTTGTGCCTTGCTACATGATAATGTTCACATTGTGGTGATATTTGAATCATCTTTTTCCTTATGATAGAATTTGTATGTCAGCAAAATGTTTTAATTTCTGTTGTCAGTGAATGTCAGATTATTTGCTAATAATGTATTCCTTACGAATTTTCTTTTGAAGGGCCATGGCTGATGTTGATTGCTTGAACAAAACATGTATTTTCTTCAATGTCACCTTGAAAAATCGGTTATCATGTATTATGTCTCTTTTTTAGTATAAATTACATATTCAGATTTAAGCAATTATCAATTGTCATTTGAGAAGACATAAATGCACAAAATTGAAAAAAATAGTTTTTGTACATAATAATTGTAATTTTAAGTGGATGGAGTTGGAGCAAAAGATACTTTGATTATTTTATGGATGATATTCAGCTATTTTTTTTTTACCATATATTTTTGTATACTAAGTGATCCTTACTGTTCATATTAGTTTGTATATTTGTGTTTTGTTCAATGACGCCTCAAACCTTTCTACACATCATTGTTACACAACCCTTTAACTTGTTGATAGTTTCGAAATATAGCGATGTATCCTGTACTTATCACTCTTAAAGTATTCAACGATTATTAATGGAATCACACGCCCAAGAACTGAAAAGGTTGATAATAAAAGTTATTGGAGCTGAGAAGGGGATGAAAATGGAATTGGTTGAATGATTTCATTGTATGATGTAGGCTCTAAGGTCTGTTAGCCATTACAACCTACTGATCATTTAAAATTGAGATGTAGTATTTTTAAAATTTAAATTTAAGGTACTGCATAGATTTTCTGGAAAATATTACATACTGATGTTTGAACAAATCCAAAATAATCCTATCCAACAATGGATGACAAAGTCCCAACCTATTGATAACTCGAGGGAACGTCCTTAAAGACAACCCTTGTCATGGTGGGCTTAAGATGAATGTATGATATTTGAACCAGTCTTTATTTTGATGAGGATTATATTTAGTCATCAGTGATGTGGAGAAAAATGGCTACAAGAATAAAATAGTTGTGTTTATTTAATAATATACAGAAGATGTGCGCAAGATTGTATTTGACTTTATTTATGTGCTAGGGTTTGGGCCCATTATGTACATCTGCCATGCTAACAAGTGCTTGAACTTGTTGCCATAGAAAATGGTTGCAGGTCATGACAGAGTACTCCCACAATTCCTCGTAGCAGTTGATAAAGCCTGGAGTGCGGCCCCTGCACTCACAGAACCAGATGTAATTGTAAGGCCATCTTGGGGTGGCTTTGTGCTCCATTCACAGGCGGCCATCTTGGTTCTGTGTGTGTGTGCTCACCTGCTCGCCATTGCGTACTCACAATGTGGCAGTTAAAATATGACTATTATGCAGTCTGAGATTTATTCATCAATCGTGTTGCACAGAAAGGGAGGCCATGTGGATATTATGAATAAAACTTAAATAAAGTGAATAAAAATATTTCAAATTTGAGTAGTCGTGTGAGTTATGGCTGCCATTTTCTGGAATGTATGTAATAATGGTGGTAGTTTGTAAAGCCCAGCTTGGTAAAGACTTCTTGACAAATTCATTTGCCTCAACTGGTTGTGAAAATGGAATAGTAGTAACAGTAATTGAAAGCAAAAACCATATGGCAGAACATAATGGATTTCATCCTTACTTCAGACCAATGGTTCCAGTGAATACATTGGAGTTGTCGTAGTTGATGTTGTTGTGAAGTAGTATATCTGTAAGTTGTTCAACCTAACTCACAATTCGGACAAAAGCATGTGCCAGATGTTTGGTAAGAACTTGTCTCTGTTTGACACTTATTCCTTCCAGTAATGCTTTCAGATGAACCACAGTTTGTGGGAGAAAAACACGAAATATGAAAAAAACATTGAAACTTTGAAACATTGCAAGTTTTCACAGCCTTTTGCCTATAATAATCGCTCCCCATATCGCTCTTCCTACACACTACTAACCCCACTAATGTTCACCATAGTAACTGCCTAGTACTGTTGTCCCCTCCCCTTGCATGTGCTGTTGTCCCCTCCCCTTGCATGTGCTGTTGTCCCCTCCCCTTGCATGTGCTGTTGTCCCCTCCCACTACAGGTGACATCCATGACAACATGCAAGCGCTTGCGACATAGCTCAGTGGTTAGAGTGTTGACTCCCCTACACTACCTTCAAACTCCACTACATTACCCTTCAATCCACTACATGACCTCAAATCCACTACATGACCTCAAATCCACTACACTACCTCAGACTCCACTACACAACTTTTAACTCCTTTACATAATCCCAAACGCTACCACACTACCCCACACTGCCTTGCATGACCCCAAACTCCACCACACTACCCCAAACTCCTTTACACTCCATTAATCTTCCTTTCATGGCCCCTAAACTCAACTACACTACCCCAAAATCCCCCAAACCCCTATACATTACCCAAACTCCCGGACACAACCCCAAACTCTCAGTGATACCATATCCCTTCATGCTGTAAGCTGAAACATGACTGCCCCACTCCCCTCGCAGTCCCACATTGTTGTGCCCTCCTTCCTGTACTGGACAACCCGGTGCAGCATGGCTGACTGTTTTTGAGGGTCAGCCATTAAGGGAATGCTTCAGTAGACTTATTCAGGTTATTGGAAGGGTCTTTGTGTAAATCTTTGGGAGGAAGACGTTTAAGAAATGATTAAGTGTTCTGTCTAGGTGAAGTTCTAAAATTGATTCCCTTTTTAACTGAACGTAATGTAAGGTGGCAGATTTGGATGTCTTCAACTGTGAATGTTATTTTGGATTCTTGCACTAAGCTTTCTACCTTTTTGGGGAACTAGTCATGTGACATAGTATTGTCTGTGTTTTACAGTTGATGTCCTTGAAGAGGTCAGGAGCTACCACTGCCCCATCCGCCCCCAGTGTCGTGACAGTAACAACGGCACAGGCCCCGGTACAGTCCACCATCACCACCACAACAACTACCACACCATCAACCCCAACCACTGCCAAGAAGCAGAAGACTCCCAAGAAGAAGAAGAAAAAAGACCCAAATGAACCCCAGAAGTAAGTCCAGAAAAATATTGTCACATTTCACCATGGGTTCATCAAGGACATGACTAAGGTTCCCATTCCCGACAGATTGTCAGAAACTGATATTGTTCAATTTTGGGTTTTTTAAAAATATTCTTCTTTTTGTAAAATGTGAGGAATTGGGAAAATTGGAATTCAATCGAGGAATTTTTACAGATATTTACTCCTGATTCAGGGCTGAATTTTAAACTCTGAACAGGTCACGATAAATCCTGGCATACTGTCAGTTCTGGTCACATCTGGTCACATGGTCAGTGTGTCACATACAAGATAATAAAATACATGTAATAATAATATAATTATAAAATTAAAAAAATCAATGTAATTAAAATTCTGTCACATAAAAATCAATCCAACAGTTAAAGTTTGATATGCTTTTATTCTGTTTGAAAATACATGCAAGGAACGACAGTTACTAGAGCCATCACTAAACATGCTCTGTTCCACTAAGTACCTCGTGTCTGGACCAATCTTAGTGTAATCTTTACAATATGATAGGGCCAGATGGTCATGACAGTCAGTATTTTCTTGTGTTTGTCGCAGGTTGGTTGTTTTTACATATTGTTGTTTTACATATTGTTGCCTCATAATCATTATTAAAAGATATGCAAATTGTACAGATAAAAGACCCATTGTAAGTCTTCTAACTTCCCAGTGACCTTATTTCTACAAGCCAGTATCTGACCCTGCAACTGTTACTGAAAATTAAACGATAGTCGTAACATGTGATGCGACACTATGAACTGATGTGTCTTATTGTCAGTTGTGCTGTATGTTGCATCGAATATATCTTATGATATTTTGATCCACTTGAGTCTTTGTTTTGCTGGAGTCAAAGGTGTTTGAGGTTTTCTTCACTTGTAATTCAAATGGCACTGTCGAGATGTTATTTTTCCTCTGAAAGGATTTTTACTATTTTTATAAAGACGTTTTATATAATCAGTGAGCACAGTGTTCCATTAAGATATCATTAACTCCATTAAATCAAAGGTTGTCAAAGGTTTGTTTACGATTTTCTAAAAAAAAATCTAAACCTTACTCTGAAGATTTAAAATCTTTATTTACCATTAGGTGTATCTGATCGAAGTAGTTTGTAATGATTATATGTTAATCGACCAGTCTGAAATGACTGATATCAAGATTATAAATTATCTTCAAAACTATATTATTTAACTTGAGATCTGGTAAGATATATTGCACTGAATGTAGTCCTGTGGAAAACTATTTTGGATCATAGATGTTCATTTTTCAAATATCAGATTTTTTACATTTTCATCAGTTCTGTAAAATATCTATTTTCAAGATTATATTTGTTGGGATCAATATTGGCAGTGGCTAAATTTGTCTGGGAACAAACCATTCCGATATTATTCCTTGTGATATTGGAATAACAGCACGCCCATCTGTACTTGCTCAATCTTTCATTTCGCCTTTACTTTATAAGGTATTTCAGACATTTGAATCACACATTCAGTTTAAATTCAGACATTCCATAAATACAGAGTGAGCAAATAGAGCTCTCGTAACCTCTCTGGAGAGTCCATGCTTTACATTGATTGTCCAAGAAGCTTCGCATTCAAAGGCTTGATATTCCATTTTTTGTCATTATCTGGCATTAGAGAATAATGTTTTTGTGTGATCGGTTCCGTGTAGACACATGTGTACTGTGATAGACATGGCCTTCTTTTCTTTTCATTATTTTGTTCTTCAAATTGAGAAAAAACCTTCGTAGAATTTTCTCAAACAAAATGTGTTTGTGAAGGAGCATATTGTCATTTTGAGCTCAAACAGAAAATGAAAAATAAAACTTTACCATCAAGAAGCAAGTCATCTCTCCAAGCGGCAGGGCAAACATAATCCCATCAAATAAATATTTAAACACTCCTTTAGTTATGTATGTTAGGAATGGACCCTATTTCGAAATTTTACATTTAGCTTCTACAAACAAATCAGACGAATTTCAGTTTGTCTTCTGTAGACTGTTGTCCTTTCCGTAAACAATTTTGACAGGCCATCCATTGTGGAAAGAGCAGTCTTGAAATGACTGAACATGCATTCTCGCTATTTACTGAACTGCACAATGTCAGATGGTGTGTTTTCTCGATTCGCTCCAGCTTAAACACCAGACTCATAATCTCCCATCATTTTAAATCCTTTCATATTTAATATTCAGTGAATTATCAATTCTTTGAAAATTTTTGGTTTGTTGTTCAACCCCTGCAGCAGTATTTTTTATTTTTTGTTGAAAGTAATTGTTTTTCAAATGCAGATGAAGTCCTGGCTATCAGATTTCAGCTCAGAGATGAACCAATCTATTCAGACAAGATACATTGTCATTGAGATGTATGTAAATGATGGGAGGTCTGTGTTTGCTCAGTAGGGAAATAACAATGTTATTGTATCTAGATGGTACTGACTGACAGTTTGACAGGTGTTTGATAACCATGTATGCAGATGTGACCAAAACTACTGTATATCTGTCCAATACATCTGCCAAACATTCAAACAAATATCATTTCATTCAAATTTTGGAATCTGTTGAATAACAAGAATTGGGTTCCTTCTTTGTGTTTTTTTTTTGCTTTGTTGGAGGGGTGGAGGGTGGGTGTTTTTTATGATACCATATTCACTGTTATTAGAGCAGATGCAAAAATAAAGATACAGAGCTCTTTTTAACAACATATGGCAGTGTAGGAAAGATAGCCCATCCCAATGTCTGAGAGGGGTGAATTTTGTGGAGCACAGGTTTAAAAATAGTCTAGTTCGTCCTTATGTCAGGTCAGTGATGGAGATGTTGGTGACGAGTTGATGACTGAAGACTAGTTCTGTAATGTTGTAACCACATGATTCCTCTAAGGGAGATTTAACAGTCCTAGCTCTGTGTGTGCATATTATATGATAGCTTTAAAATAAAACAAACCAGTTTTAAGTCTTGAAATGGTGTATTATTTATAGGACAGGCTAGAATTTTGGCAGGACTGGTAAAAAATTTGATCAGCCAGTCCTAAGGACAGGGTATATTTTCCACATCTTTCCTACACTGCATATAGTCATGATCTTTAAACATATTGTGAAAATGTGCCTGAAATGTTTTAAAAAATGTAAATATTTTCAGTAATACTTCCAAGGCAATTACATTCCGCTTCTGTATTGTGAAAATAGTGTTACGTACAAAGTTATGATGTATGTTTTTCAACTTAGTATTAGGGTAATTAGAGGGTGATAGGTTTATTGTTTGGGCAGAGGGATCACTTATAGGTGCAGGGCACTTTGTATGGAAATGATTTTGTGTACATTGTTTCATTACAGGAGGAAGTGAAAAGTGAAAATGATAAAATAATATTAGTATTGTCAAAAATGTTCACACTCTTATGGTAAAATGCCATGTTCAAGGCAATTACTTTCATTTTATCCTAAGCTGAATCACTTCTCTTCAAATTTACTAAGTAAGCTGGTCTGTCATTCTCCCAAGAACTTGCAACATGAGCAGTTTTCAATAAATACTGGTTATTCCATGACGATCAGGAAAATAATAATTCTTTTTAATTCTCATATATATGACTTTATGTTCATGTATCTCCTCCCTTTTTGTGTGCCATCCACATGTCATCAGAAACTTGTTACGTTATTTTATCAATAAACATCAGTGTATATGTTCTGAACCATATGCTGGCAATAGTAAAGAAACAGTGGGATCTAAATAAGACAAGGCCCTTTTCAAACAGGGTAGAATGTGAGAAAGGATAGAAATAAAACCGGAAAGCATTATGCAGTTTTAAAGCTCGACCTTTATCAAAATCTCATTTAACAGTGATTCAGCATTCTCGGTTCTCACTTTTTAAGATGACTGTTGTCGTAATATGCAGGTTGACAAAACAGAAACCAATAGTATGGACAGCGTTTGTTTTTATGTTGGCTGAATAATGAAAAGGAAATAATCTTTCTCAACAAGGTTCCTTGTTTTTTAGGGTTTTTTAAAATTTAATTCACAATAATATGCTATTGCCAGTTAAGTGAAAAACAATACTGAACACTATCAATAGACTTTCTGACAATTCATTGCTCTTCTTTTAGCACTACGTCTCATTATATGATGAGAGAAATCTATTTATGTTGTTGATACTTTGAAAGAAACCTATATCATTGATATTTTCATGTCCTGCTATTTGTTTCAGACCTGTATCAGCCTATGCTCTGTTTTTCCGTGACACCCAAGCAGCCATTAAAGGTCAGAGTCCCAACAAGAGTTTTGGAGACGTGTCCAAGATAGTTGCATCAATGTGGGATAGTCTGGACCCAGATAACAAAAATGTGTATAAGAAGAAAACAGAAGTTGCTAAAAAGGAATATCTGAAGCAGTTAGCTGCATATCGTGCAAGTCAGGTGTCACAGGTAGGTACAAGATGTGTAAAGGTACACAGATGTTTACTAATTCACATTTGGGAAGGAAACGACTGGTGTACTTGTTTAGATTACTCAAGGGTAGTATGGGGAGCCTAGTGGGTAAAGTGTCCGCGGGTCAAGCTGAAGGCCCAGGTTTGATTCCCAACATGGGTATGTGTGAAGCCCATTCCTGGTATCCCCTGATTTGATGGAGTATTGAAATAAGTGGTGTAAAACCCAACTTGCATTAAGATGCACTATATATGTGTTCAGAGTTGTGTCCTCTTGGCGTGCACTTATTCCCTGCACTCTTGATCAGACGTTGACCTCGGCATGCAAGAACCATTCCTGTTTTTGTCTTTCGTCAGTGTAGTGTATTTCAGCAGCCAGCTTATCCTTGGGCTTTCCTCACACAATACCCTGATATTTTGTGATATTTTGAAAGTTTGTCAAGAACAAGTTGTCACTGGTGCTACAGTCTCCAGAGTTTGTCCCTTGAGGATGCTGGAAACCTATGATACTGAGTTCTAGTCCCAGTTTGCCCAATTATGTGCTTGATTTGTCTACACCATACCCCTGGTTGGTGGTCTGATTTGTGGATGGGCTTTTCTCCAGCAGTAAGCCGACATGCCATGATATAAATGGAATATTGTTAAATGCAACATTGTAACACACTCACTTCAAAGTGGCAATATACCCTAGACGTATAAGAAAAAGGTTCACAAAATATCTGTGATGTATGCCCATGTTAATAAACTTTTATTCCATTCCCAGACTGCAGCCGACGAAGCCAGCTCTATGTCGGAAAAGTCCCCCTCTCCTCCAAACATCAGCCAGATGAACATGTCAGGGGGAGGTAACTCTATGGGCATGATGTCACAGATGACCCACATGAACATGCCGAGTCCCCCCCAGCAACAACCAATGATGACCAGCAGTTACAACAGCCCGCCTCATCAACCTCCGTATCAGATGCAGAACATGGCGCCACAGCAACAAAATAATGGCATGGCCTATCAGCAGTCAGATTATTGTCAAGTACGTATAATGGCTGTGTTGTAGAAGTTATTGTAGGCTTAATACAAACCTAACACCTGCTCAAGACTTTTGACCTATAATGACGGTAATAGTGCCATGTTGCCTCATTCCGTTCAGTGATCTTAGCACTAAGATCACTTGAACATCCACTGATTACAAAGTTTTCTGAAAGCTGTCAGGTGGAAATCACTTTTCTGGTACCTGGGAAGATCCAGGTTAAAATTGATATGGAACCTGTGCTTTCTGTAGGAGGTAATGAACGAGTCTGGATTGTCAGGGTCTCTGATTTGGTTGACACATCTCATTGTATCACAGTTGCATAGATTGATGCTCATGCTGTTGATCACTGGATTGTCTGGTCCAGACAGCTCCCATAAAGCTGGAGTGCAGTTTTAAACAGCAAGCAAACAAACTGACAACACTCCTACTACCATATTTGGCACATGATGAATGTGTGTGTACACACTGTCATACATAGGAACTTTGTAAGAACTGTTTATTGTTTTCGTACTGAATCGTTCTACTTGTAGCATTGGTGGAAAATTGCTGAGGGCATAGTAAACAACAAAAACTGGTAGTTTACGATCGGAAGTTGAGTCAGCAGCTTTTGTAGAATGAAGCTGTTTTTTAATGTCTCTGCATATGTTTTTCAGAACATGAACCAGATGGATACTCGAGCTCAAAGTAACGGCCTGTGTGTCCGTAATGGTTGTATCAATCAGGCCATTGACAATCCTGGCTGGGACAGCGAATACTGCAGCAACGAGTGTGTCGTCAGTCATTGCAGGTGAGATTTTAGGAGTGCTTTACTGAAATATCCTCATCACCTTAACATGGATGTGGTCGAGTGAACAACCATTGACATTTTTTATGAATTATTGTAATATTTGTGAGCTATATTCTACCAAAACTTAAAAACATATGTTATGATATTTTTGCAGTAAAAGGCACAAAATACCGTTAAAAAAAACTGCTTAATGACCCAGCTACAGACATTGTCCCATAGGTGACAAATGGATAATGATCACTTGTTTTAGTGTGAAGATTTACCGATTTGAGTATTTATTGGGGATAAAAAATGATGTATTTCGGTTTGTTGTTGATAATGATCACAGTAATTAATATTGATTTTAATATTAATGTTGATTTTTGTTATGGAAATTCAGAAATGTGTCTCGGATTGCTGAAAGGTTCAGCTCACTAAAGCAATCTTATCACCAAGATTATCAATACTACCCATTTGTAAAATAAGCTTGCTTGTGAAAGTGCTAAAATTTCTTGGCTGGTGGGGTAGCCTAGTGGTGGAAGTGTTCACTTGTCACACTGAAGTGTTGTGTTCAATTCCCACATGGACACAATGTGCAAAGCCCACTTCTGATGTCTCCACATGTGATGTTGCTGAAACATTGCTAAAAGCAGTGTAAAGCAGTACTCCCTCATGCACTAAAATTGCTTATTCTGAAACTGTGTTCCTTGTAGTTTGTTCATAGCCATGTTTCACAGAGTTGTAAACATATATTTGTCATGTTTCAGGGACATCTTCACAGCCTGGGTGGCATCAAAGCAAGGAGGAAGCACATTTCAAGTGAAATAATGTGTTACAGTGGTAACGCTTTGAGACCAGTCCTCTTAATTCCACAGCTGGGTCCTTTCTCCCTCCCCGACCAGGGTTGTTTTGTGACATTTGTACAGATATATTTATTTTTGTACAGATTATGTATGAATTAGGTTAGAAATTGTGCCTTTTGGTTGATTTGAAGTGAGCCATTTGCCAGCACAGAGGACATCAGGTGTGGATGCGGAGGATTATTGTTTTCAGGAATATGTAGAACAGTTATACATATTTTGTGGACTTGAGGATGTTGAAAAGGGTTCGAGGATGATCTGAAGAAACAAGATTGTGGTTAACTGGAACAATGCTTAAAAGCCAGGAGATGTTTAACAAAGATATTTCATTTTCCTTCCTTGATGCTGTGTCTGATGAAGATAAAATGTACATTGGTTCTGCCAGTAAGACATTGTCTTGTAACACCCATTGGGCCACAGAACTTCATCAGAGGAATAGCAGGTCATATTCTTCACCAAGATCTGTGGCTTTACTTAACATAGGCCAACGTGGCTTTGGGTGAAGGTCACTTGATGACCCTTTATATGGATTGATGTTTCTGACATCATGTTCATGTGATCATTATGTTTATGGATCTCAAAGAAGGGGAGAAGGACATGTTTGATGTATATTGTCATTTATGGGAGTCTGTTTTCAACAAATCGATGAGTATGCGCTGCTTTGGAACTGTGAATGTCGTCTGCAGCAAATACAGTTGTAACATATGTTACGTCAGTATACATGGACCAGGCAGTAGATTGTCACATCCCTCCTTGGACTGGGAGACACAGAACACAATCAGTGTTTTGTACTGGAACGGCATGTCAACTGTCTCTTTGGAGCAGACCAACTATCTAGATCTGTGCATCATGTGACAATGTCTGACAATGTGACACTGACAATATGCAAGACTGAGAACATTTTCCAAGACGAATTAGTGTCACGACTGTTTGTTATCTGTGAATTATTTGTATAAATTTATTTCCTGTATATTCATGTGCAGTTTGATGTTTCTCAATACGATTCCTATGCTTATGGCCATGTATAAACATTGAATATTTGTCAAACTGTGTGTCTACATAAATCATGATGACTGTTATTGGTTGTTAATTATGAGGTCGATTTTCTTTAATCATGACACTTTTAATTTAATGTATGTGCTATTTTTCTGCAATTATATTGTCAAATAATTGTGAAGTATGAAATAAAGGAACCAAATTTTCCATGTTCAGGAGTTGACAACTGTAAATGTCTCCTCATCTCCACTGTTTCTGTGTGTGATGTGTGAAATGAGCGATAACATGTGAAAGGTTGTCACATGTTCACATCAAGATGCCACACTGTGCAGATGCAGCAGCAGAATCATTGTCAT